>NW_028239192.1:0-188044 GCF_036417535.1 Chlamydotis macqueenii
TTCCCCTTCCAGCACGCAAACGAGCCCCCACCCCGGCGGTAATTAATTATGCAGAGCGGCTTAATTACCCGCCCCGAGCGCTAATTACCCCCCCAGGAGTGTTAATTAGCGGTGGCTCGTTAGGCGGTACTCACGGTAGCCCATGCCCTGCAGGAAGTACTTGAAGGCCTCGGTGAGCTTGGCCGGCTGCGCGGGTGGGGCCGTGACCTCCGACCCCTCCCCGGTGACCTCTGACCCCTGGCTGACCTCTGACCTCGCGACCCCGGTAAGGCCCGGTCCCCCCCCCCAGCAGTCCTCTGAGCCCCTGTGACCTCTGACCCTCTGTGACCCATGACCTCTGACCCCATGACCTCTGACCCTGTGTGACCCCATGGGGGGTGTCATGTGACCTCAGAGGAGGCCCGGTGACATCACAGGAGGCCCGGTGACATCACCAGTGACGTCACTCACCATGGCGTCCTTGTGGGGGGAGTTGTCGCCCACCACCAGCAGCACCGGGCAGCTGGGGGGGCAAAGGTCAGGGGTCGCGGGGGGGTCACGGGGGTCACGTGGGGTCACGGGGGTCACGTGGGGTCAGGGGTCACTCACCGCAGGCTGTTGGCCCCGCTGCGCTGCAGGCCCAGGTCCCCGTGGCTGCAAGGGGGATGTCCCAGTTCATCCTAGTGCCTCCCAGTTTGATCCCAGTTCCCCCTGTTTTCTCCCCAGTTCCCTCCCAGTTCTCTCCCAGTCCCTCCCAGTTCCCTTCCAGTTCCCCTCAGCTCAATCCCAGTTGCTCCCAGTCCCTCCCAGCCCCCCGGTACCCCCCCAGCTCCATCCCAGTTCAATCCCAATTCCTCCCAGTTTGATCCCAGTTTCCCCAGTACCCTCCCACTCCATCCCAGTCTGATCCCAGTGCCCCCAAATCCCATCCCAGACCCCCCCCAGTCCCCTCCCAGTCCCTCCAGCCCCCCCAGTTCCATCCCAGTCCCCCCGTTCAATCCCAGTTCAGTCCCAGTCCTCCTAGCCCAGTCCCAGTCCCTCCCAGTTCCCTCCCAATCCCCCCCGGTTCAATCCCAGTTCAATCCCAGTCCCCCCCAGTCCCCCCCCAGTCCCCTGCCAGTCCCCCCCCAGTCCCCTGCCAGTCCCCCCCAGTCCCCCCCAGTCCCCCCCCAGTCCCCACCAGTCCCCCCAGTTCCATCCCAGTCCCCCCCCAGTTCAATCCCAGTGCTCCTAGCCCAGTCCCAGTCCCCCCCCAGTTCCCTCCCAGTCCCCCCGGTTCAATCCCAGTTCAATCCCAGTTCGATGCCAGTCCTCCTAGCCCAATCCAGTCCCTCCCAGCCCCTCCCAGCCCCCCCAGTTCCCTCCCAGTCCGCCCCGGTTCAATCCCAGTTCAGTCCCAGTCCTCCTAGCCCAGTCCCAGTCCCCCCCCAGTCCCTCCCAGTCCCTCCCAGTCCCTCCCAGTCCCTCCAAGTCCCTCCCAGTCCCTCCCAGTCCCCGCAGTCCCCTCCCAATCCCCACCAGTCCCCCAGTTCCATTCCAGCCCCTCCCAGTTCAATCCCAGCTCGATCCCAGTGCTCCGAGGGCAGTCCCAGTGCCCCGCAGCCCCGCCGCAGCGCCCCCAGTTTGCCCAGTACCTGTTGTACATGGCCCAGAGCAGGGGGGCGTTGGGCGCCGCCCCCAGCCGCCGCCGGGCCTGCTGCACCGGGGGAGGGGCGGCCGCCAGCTCCTCCTGCGGCCCGCGCGTCACAGCCCCGCCCCCGCCCCGCCCCTGCCCCGCCCCTGCCCTGCCCCGTGTCACAGCCCCGCCCCTGCCCCGCCCCTGCCCCGCCCCCGCCCCGCCCCTGCCCCGTGTCACAGCCCCGCCCCGCCCGCCCCTGCCCCGCCCCTGCCCTGCCCCGTGTCACAGCCCCGCCCCCGCCCCGCCCCTGCCCCGCCCCTGCCACGCCCCCGTGTCACAGCCCCGCCCCTGCCCCGCCCCTGCCCCGCCCCCATGTCACAGCCCCGCCCCCGCCCCGCCCCTGCCCCGCCCCTGTGTCTCAGCCCCGCCCCACCCCGCCCCCGTGTCACAGCCCCGCCCCCGCCCCGCCCCACCCTGTGACCCACAAGTGACCCTCCCCCAACCCTTAACTGAGCTCCCTGACCCATAAGTGCCCCCCCCGACCCACAAGTGGCCCTTGGGGCCTCCAGGTGGACTCTGGGCCCCCCAAGTGCCCCCCACAGGCCCCCCAAGTGCCCCCAGGCCCCCCAAGTGCCCCTTGAGGGCCCCCAAAACTGACCCCCAGGACCCACAAGTGGCCCTCCCCAGACCCCCAAGCGCCCCCCGGACCCACAAGTGGCCCCCCACGGGACCCCCAAGTGCCCCCCCCACCCGACCTGCGTGAAGAGGTGCGCCAGGATGAGCTCGCTGCTGGAGGACGTCAGGCCCGACAGCTGGGGGGCACCCGTGGGACCCACGGCGACCCACGGCGACCCACCGCGATCCACCGGCACCCACAGACACCGTAGGGACCCACCGCGACCCACAGCGACCCACAGACACCGTAGGGACCCACAGCGACCCACGGCGACCACGGCGACCCACAGACACCCACAGACACGGTAGGGACCCACAGCGACCCACAGCGACCCACAGCGACCCACAGACACCGTAGGGACCCACAGCGACCCACAGCGACCCACAGACACCGTAGGGACCCACAGCTACCGTAGGGACCCACAGCGACCCACAGCCACCCACAGACACCGTAGGGACCCACAGTGACCCACGGCCGCCACCGCCACCCACAGCGACCCACGGCGACCCATAGGGACCCACAGTGAGCCACACGCGACCCCAAGCGACCCACAGCGCCGCGGGGCCAGCAGCAGGGACCCCCCCCCAAACCCCGCCCCCTTCTGCCCCACCCCTCTCCCCATTGGCCCTCCCCACCCGCCGGCCCCGCCCACCTTGTGCGCCACCCAATCCACCCAGCCCTTGGCGCGGGGGTTGATGTTGATCAGCACCAGCCCCTCCACCGCCTCGCGGTGCAGCAGCTGTGGGGCGGGGCCAGACCCATAGCGCCCCACGGCCACGCCCTCCCACCCCATAGCGACCCCCCAGCCCCATAGCGACCCCCCAGCCCACAGCCACGCCCCCCGAGAGCCCCCAGCGACCCACAAGTGCCAAACCAAGAGACCCCACTAACCTCCTCCAGCCCCATAGCGCCCCACGGCCACGCCCCCCCAGCCCCATAGCGACCCCCCAGCCCCATAGCGACTCCCAGCCCCATAGCGACGCCCCCCTGCCCCATAGTGACCCCCCAGCCCCACAGCCGAGCCCCCAACCCCCAGCGACCCACAAGTGCCCAGAGACCCCACTAACCTTCTCCAGCCCCATAGCGCCCCACGGCCACGCCCCCCCGCCCCATAGCGACCCCCAGCCCCATAGCGAACCCCCTGCCCCATAGCGATGCCCCCCGACAGCCCACAACCCCCTAGCGACCCACAAGTGCCCAACCAAGAGACCCCACTAACTTCCTCCAGCCCCATAGCGCCCCATGGCCATGCCCCCTGCCCCATAGCGACCCCCCCTGCCCCATAGCGACCCCCCAGCCCCACAGCCACGCCCCCGAGAGCCCCCAGCGACCCACAAGTAACCCAACCAAGAGACCCCACTAACCTCCTCCAGCCCCATAGCGCCCCACGGCCATGCCCCCCGCCCATAGCGACCCCCCCAGCCCCATAGCGACCCCCCAGCCCCATAGCCAAGCCCCCAACCCCCCAGCGACCCACAAGTGCCCAGAGACCCCACTAACCTCCTCCAGCCCCATAGCGCCCCACGGCCATGCCCCCCCGCCCCATAGCGACCCCCCCAGCCCCATAGCGACCCCCCAGCCCCACAGCCGAGCCCCCAACCCCCCAGCGACCCACAAGTGCCCAGAGACCCCACTAACCTCCTCCAGCCCCATAGCGCCCCACGGCCACGCCCCCCTGCCCCATAGCGACCCCCCAGCCCCATAGCGAACCCCCTGCCCCATAGCGATGCCCCCCGACAGCCCACAACCCCCTAGCGACCCACAAGTGCCCAACCAAGAGACCCCACTAACTTCCTCCAGCCCCATAGCGCCCCATGGCCATGCCCCCCTGCCCCATAGCGACCCCCCCTGCCCCATAGCGACCCCCCAGCCCCACAGCCACGCCCCCCGAGAGCCCCCAGCGACCCACAAGTACCCAACCAAGAGACCCCACTAACCTCCTCCAGCCCCATAGCGCCCCACGGCCATGCCCCCCCGCCCCATAGCGACCCCCCCAGCCCCATAGCGACCCCCAGCCCCATAGCCAAGCCCCAACCCCCCAGCGACCCACAAGTGCCCAGAGACCCCACTAACCTCCTCCAGCCCCATAGCGCCCCACGGCCATGCCCCCCCGCCCCATAGCGACCCCCCCAGCCCCATAGCGACCCCCCAGCCCCATAGCCAAGCCCCCAACCCCCCAGCGACCCACAAGTGCCCAGAGACCCCACTAACCTCCTCCAGCCCCATAGCGCCCCACGGCCATGCCCCCCCGCCCCATAGCGACCCCCCAGCCCCATAGCGACCCCCCAGCCCCATAGCCAAGCCCCCAACCCCCCAGCGACCCACAAGTGCCCAGAGACCCACTAACCTCCTCCAGCCCCATAGCGCCCCACGGCCACGCCCCCAGCCCATAGCGACCCCCCAGCCCCATAGCGACCCCCCAGCCCCACAGCCACACCCCCCTGCCCATAGCGACCCCCCCGCCCCATAGCGACCCCCCCAGCCCCACAGCCACGCCCCCAGCCCCACAGAACCTCCCCGAGATTCCCGCAGCCCTGCATTCCCCCAAATCTGCCCCCCACCCTGCCCCACGCCCCGCCCCACGCCCCGCCCCACATCTCACCCCAAATTTAGCCAGGACGAAGGCGCCGGCGCCCACCCCGATGCCCACGACGCTGGCGATGCTGGGGGGGTGGGCGGGGTCAGGCCGGTGCTGGCCCCGCCCCCCCGTCCCGTCCCGCTACGGATCAGGGGCCCCCTCCCCGCCCCACAGCGCCGTGGGGCGCCCCCCCGCCCACTCACTTGAGGTGCCGGAGGACGCAGGGGACGATTTCGGCCAGTTGCTCCAGGGAGGGGTACTGGTACCAGCGGGGGAGGGGCGGGGGGCGGGGGGGGGAGGGGCGACGGGGGAGGGGCAAGGGTCAATCGGGGGTCGAGGTGGGGGGAGGGCGGGCGAGGGGACCAATGAGGTGAAGCGATGGCGGTTGGGGGGGGGGAGGGGTGCGTAGGGTGATGCTGCGATGTGATGGCGGTCGAGGTGGGGGGACGGGGGGGCGGGGGGTCAACTGGGGGGGGGGAGGGGTGGGGGGGTCAACAGAGAGACGACAGGGTCAACTGGGGGTTAATGGGGGCAACTGGGGGTTAGTGGGGGGCAACTGGGGTTAATGGGGGTCAGTGGGGTCAACTGGGGGTTAATGGGGGCAACTGGGGGTTAGTGGGGGGCAACTGGGGGTTAATGGGGGTCAGTGGGGTCAACGGGGGGTTAATGGGGGCAACTGGGGGTTAATGGGGGTCAACTGGGGGTTAGTGGGGGCAACTGGGGGTTAATGGGGGTCAGTGGGGTCAACGGGGGGTTAATGGGGTCAACTGGGGGTTAATGGGGGTCAACGGGGGGCTTATGGGGGGCAACTGGGGGTTAATGGGGGAAACTGGGGGTCAATGGGGGGCAACTGGGGGTCAATGGGGGCAACTGGGGGTTAATGGGGGTCAACAGGGGGTCAACTGGGGGTTAATGGGGGCAACTGGGGGTTAATGGGGGTCAATGGGGGGCTTATGGGGGGCAACTGGGGGTTAATGGGGGCAACTGGGGGTTAATGGGAAGCAACTGGGGGTCAATGGGGGCAACTGGGGGTTAATGGGGGTCAACTGGGGGTTAATGGGGGTCAACGGGGGTCAACTGGGGTTTAATGGGGGTCAACTGGGGGTTAATGGGGGTCAACGGGGGGTCAACTGGGGTTTAATGGGGGTCAACTGGGGGTTAATGGGGGTCAACTGGGGGTTAATGGGGTCAATGGGGGGTCAATGGGGGTCAACTGGGGGTTAATGGGGGTCAACTGGGTGTTAATGGGGGCAACCAGGTGTTACTGGGGGTCACTGGGGGTTAATGGGGGTCAACTGGGGTTAATGGGGGTTAACAGGCGTCAATGGGGGTCAACTGGGGGTTAATGGGTGCAACTGGGGGTTAATGTGGGGCAACTGGGCCTTAATGGGGGTCAACGGGGGTCAATGGGGGTCAACTGGGGGTTAATGCGGGCAACTGGGGATTAATGGGGGTCAACGGGGGGTTAATGGGGGTCATTGGGGTCAACTGGGGGTCACTGGGGGTCAATGGGGGGCAACGGGGGGTCAATGGGGGTCAACGGGGGGTCAATGGGGGTCAACTAGGGGTTAATGGGGGTCAACGAGGGGTTAATGGGGGCAACTGGGGGTTAATGGGGGTCAGTGGGGTCAACGGGGGGTCAATGGGGGTCAACAAGGGGTTAATGGGGGCAACTGGGGGTTAATGGGGGCAACTGGGGGTTAATGGGGGTCAGTGGGGTCAACGGGGGGTTAATGGGGGTCAACTGGGGGTTAATGGGGGTCAACGGGGGTTAATGGGGGCAACTGGGGGTTAATGGGGGTCAACGGGGGGTTAATGGGGGCAACTGGGGGTTAATGGGGGTCAGTGGGGTCAACGGGGGGTTAATGGGGGTCAATGGGGGTCAACTGGGGGTTAATGGGGGCAACTGGGGGTTAATGGGGGTCAGTGGGGTCAAGTGGGGGTTAATGGGGGCAACTGGGGGTTAATGGGGGTCACTGGGATCAACTGGGGGGGTCCGTGGGGTCAACTGGGAGGGCAGTGGGGTCAACCGGGTCGTCAGAGGGGTCAACGCAGTCAACTGGGAGTCACTGGGGTCAACTGGGGGGGCAGTGGGGTCAACAGGGGGGTCAGTGGGGTCAACCTGGGGGTCACTGGGGTCAACTGGGGGGGCAGTGGGGTCAACTGGGGGGGCAGTGGGGTCAACGCAGTCAACTGGGAGTCACTGGGGTCAACTGGGGGGAGCGGAAGAGGGGAGTGCAGACGCACCCCGGGGGGTAGGGCGGGGCGCCCACCTCCATGCCGGGGGGGTCGAGGTGGACGAGCAGGGAGTGGCTGGCGACCTCCCGCATCTCGGGGTGGGCGAAGAGCGGGGCGAAGCACGAGGCGTCTGCGGGGGAGGGGCGCGGCGGGAGAGGGGGAAGGGGGCGGGACTCACGCGTGTGGCCCACGTCCGGCAGCATCAGCAGGGCGGGGCGCGCCCTCCAGCGCCACGTGAACAGGCCCCAACGGCGTCTCCAACACCGCCCCCTGCTGGCCGGGAGGACCGGACACCGGAACGGGGAGTGGTCACCGCCACACCCCCCACAGGTTCGCCCCCAAAATCTCGCGATTTCCCCCAAGATTCCCACCTTTTGCCCGCCAAATCCCGCATTTTTGCCCCAAATTACCCCATTTCGCACCAAAATCCCACATTTTGCCCCAAAATCTAACGATTCCCCCCAAATTCCCCCATTTTGCCCCCCAAATCCCGCATTTTTGCCCCAAATTCCCCCATTTCACACCAAAATCCCACATTTTGCCCCCAAAATCCCGGGATTTCACCCCAAATTCCCATATTTTGCCCCCAAAATCCCCCATTCTTGCCCAAAATTCCCGCATTTCGCACCAAAATCCCACATTTTGGCCCCAAAATCCCGTGATTTCCCCCAAATTCCCACAATTTGCCCCCCAAATCCCGCATTTTTGCCCAAATTCCCGCATTTCACACCAAAAGCCCACATTGTTGCCCCAAAATCCTGGAATTTCCCCCCAAATTCCCACATTTTGCCCCACAAATCCCCCATTTTTCCCCCCAAATTCCCGCATTCCGCACCAAAATCCCACATTTTGCTCCCAAAATCCTGTGATTTCCCCAAATTCCCCCATTTTGCCCCCCAAATTCCCACATTTTTGCCCCAAATTCCCGCATTTTTACCCCAAATTCCCCCATTTCGCACCAAAATCCCACATTTTGCCCCCAAAAGCCCGTGATTTCCCCCAAATTCCCCCGTTTCGCCCCCCAAATTCCCGCATTTTTGCCCCAAATTCCCACATTTTGCCCCAAATTCCCACATTTTGCCCCAAATTCCCCCATTTCGCACCAAAATCCCACATTTTGCCCCCAAAAGCCCGTGATTTCCCCCAAATTCCCCCGTTTCGCCCCCCAAATCCCCCATTTTTGCCCCAAATTCCCGCATTTCGCACCAAAAGCCCACATTTTGCCCCAAAATCCAGGAATTTCCCCCCAAATTCCCCCATTTTGCCCCCCAAATCCCCCATTCTTGCCCCAAATTCCCCCATTTCGCACCAAAATTCCCACATTTTGCCCCAAATTCCCCCATTTCGCACCAAAATCCCACATTGTTGCCCTAAAATCCCGTGATTTCCCCCCAAATTCCCCCGTTTTGCCCCCAAATGCTGCATTTTTGCCCAAAATTCCCACATTTTACACCAAAATCGCACATTTTGCCCCCAAAATCCCCCATTTTTGCCCCAAATTCCCGCATTTTAGCCCCAAATCCCGCTTTTTTGCCCCAAATTCCCCCATTTTGCACCAAAATTCCCACATTTTGCCCCAAATTCCCCCATTTCGCACCAAAATCCCACATTGTTGCCCCAAAATCCCGTGATTTCCCCCCAAATTCCCCCGTTTTGCCCCCAAATGCTGCATTTTTGCCCCAAATTCCCACATTTTACACCAAAATCGCACATTTTGCCCCCAAAATCCCCCATTTTTGCCCCAAATTCCCGCATTTTAGCCCCAAATCCCGCTTTTTTGCCCCAAATTCCCCCATTTTGCACCAAAATTCCCACATTTTGCCCCAAATTCCCCCATTTCACACCAAAATCCCCCATTTTGCCCCCAAAATCCCCCATTTTTCCCCCAAATTCCCGCATTTCGCACCAAAATCCCACATTTTGCTCCCAAAATGCTGTGATTTCCCCAAATTCCCCCATTTTGCCCCAAATTCCCGCATTTTTGCCCCAAATTCCCCCATTTCACACCAAAATCCCACATTTTGCCCCCAAAATCCCGCAATTTCCCCCCAAATTCCCCCATTTTGCCCCCAAAATCCCACATTTTTGCCCCAAATTCCCCCATTTCGCACCAAAATCCCACATTGTTGCCCCAAAATCCCACGATTTCCCCCCAAATTCCCCCGTTTCGCCCCCAAATGCCGCATTTTTGCCCAAAACTCCCACATTTCACACCAAAATCCCACATTTTGCCCCCAAAATCCCCCATTTTTCGCCCAAATTCCTGCATTTTTGCCCCAAATCCCGCTTTTTTGCCCCAAATTCCCCCATTTTGCACCAAAATCCCACATTTTGCCCCAAATTCCCCCATTTCACAGCAAAATCCCCCATTCTTGCCCCAAATTCCCCCATTTCGCACCAAAATCCCACATTGTTGCCCCAAAATCCCGTGATTTCCCCCCAAATTCCCCCGTTTCGCCCCCAAATGCTGCATTTTTGCCCAAAACTCCCACATTTCACACCAAAATCCCACATTTTGCCCCCAAAATCCCCCATTTTTCGCCCAAATTTCTGCATTTTTGCCCCAAATCCCGCTTTTTTGCCCCAAATCCCCCCATTTCACACCAAAATCCCCCATTCTTGCCCCAAATTCCCCCATTTCACACCAAAATTCCCACATTTTGCCCCAAATCCCCCCATTTCACACCAAAATCCCACATTTTGCCCACTGAAAAGGGAAGCTAGGGAAGGAATTTGTCCTGTCATAGAGCGGTTCATAGAACTAAGACTACTAAAAGAATGTGAGTCAGAATTCAATACACCTGTACTTCCAGTTAAGAAACCTGATGGGTCCTATAGGATAGTTCAAGACTTAAGAGCCATCAACAAAATAACAGAGGACCTGTGGTAGCTAACCCCTATACCCTATTAACCATGCTAAAACCTGGTTTAGCTTGGTTTACGGTCCTAGATTTAAAAGATGCTTTCTTTTGCCTCCCTCTCCATGAAGCCAGCCAGAAAATTTTTGCTTTTGAATGGGAAAATCCCAAAAGTGGTCGAAAGACCCGGCTCACATGGACGGTGTTGCCGCAGGGTTTTAAAAATAGCCCCACAATTTTTGGGAATCAGCTAGCAAAGGACTTGGAATCATGGGAACCACCATCAGAAGAAGGGAAGGTGTTACAATATGTAGACGACCTTCTTATTGCAACCAGAACCAAAGAATCCTGTGTCATTTGGACCGTGAGTCTGTTAAATTTCCTGGGACTACAGGGATATCGGGTTTCTAAGAAAAAGGCACAGGCGTTGTTACAACCCCAGGTCACGTACCTGGGGTACGAGATCAGTGCCGGACAACGGATCCTAGGACAAGCCCGGAAAGAGGCCATATGCCAAAGCCCCCGACCACAAACTATAAAGGAACTACGGACATTCTTAGGAATGACGGGGTGGTGCCAACTTTGGATATGTGATTATGGTCTGCCTGTTAAGCCACTCTATTCCCTGATAGCAGCTAACCAAAAGGATCTCCAGTGGGATGCTGAGTCAGATCGAGCCTTCCAGCAGCTGAAGAAAGCCCTGATGTCGGCATCGGCATTGGGACTTCCTGATGTGAGTAAGCCATTTTTTCTATTTTCCCACGAAAAACAAGGAATGGCACTAGGAATATTGGCACAAGATTTGGGACCATACAGACGGGCGGTAGCATACTTCTCCAAACAGCTGGATGCCGCTGCGAAAGGGTGGCTGTTCTGGTTTTGTTAGTGGGGGGGGGCCTAAGGTGGCAGCTTCTGTAGGAAACTGCTAGAAGTCGCTCCCCTTTGTTCAGTGGACTCGGCCGGGCCTAGGGCGGACCCACTGCTGGCCAAGGCCGAGCCAATTGGTAGCAGAATGTCCCGTGATAACGCCTCTGCGATAATGTATTTAAATAGGGGAAAACAGAAAAAAAAAAAAAAAGGGAGAGATGTGAAGCAGCTGAGCGGGGGGCAGAGAGGGGGAAGCGCGAGCCTCGTGGGCCTTGCAGGCCTCACCCTCTGGCCTCCCGCCGGGCAGCCGACTGGGCCCAACTCGGCCCGGCCCGGCTGCAAGAAGTGGAGAGGAGATGAGAAGTGAATAAGATGTAAAAAGGATCCTGAGAGGCGTCTGCCAGCCTGTTGTGAGGAACGGCTGCAGACGCCAAGGTCAGTGAAGGAGGAGGGGGAGGAGTAATGCGGCTCCTGGCCAAGATTCCTCTGCAACTCGTGGTGACGACCATGGTGGAGCAGGTTGTCCCCCTGCAGCCCATGGAGGTCCACGGAGGGGCAGAGATCCACCTGCAGCCTGTGGAGGACCCCACGCCGGAACAGGTGGAGGCCTGAAGGAGGCTGTGCCCCGTGGAGGGCCCGCTGGGACAGCTGTTCTAGAGGGACTGTGTTGGATACCTGGAGTATCAGGGACACTTAGTGAACAATCCAGACCGAATGGAATTGTTATGTTTGTGAGCAGCAGGCCTCAAGGACATCACTGAAGCCGCTTGTGAGAAAGTAATGAAGCCGCCTGTAAGAAAGTACTGAAGCCACCTGTGAGAAAATAATGAGGCCGCCTGTGAGAAAGTAATGAAGCTTCCTGTGAGAAAGTAAACGAAGCAACCTTGAAGAAGATCGTAAACAACTCTGAGAAAGTGAAAACATGAAAAGTACGGGACTTTCAGGTTAACGGGACTTTCCAGATTAGCTAACTGCAAGTAGCAAGGATATGCAAATGTAACTATTAGAGCTTAAGCCAATCACGCAATGACTAGTAGGCATATTTTATCTTAGCAATATAAATATGTGCACCCGGGACTAATAAATCGAACTACGCTTATTACTCATATTGAGTCTTTTGTCGTACGTTCCTCCGTCGCTCGCAAATGGCGCCCGAACAGGGACTACTAGAAGACACTGCTATCGGAGTGGCGGAGGCAGAGAAGCACCGGGAGCAGCGACCGGGGGGCAAGATCGACTACGCATTTGTCCTTCAGATGCGACGATCCGGAGCCTGAACCGTTGAAACAGGGGTTCGCCGTCTGCCAGGGCTACAGGACAAGCTGCAAAAAAGGGGTGCCTTAATCAGGGAGCACCAATAGTGAGTACTTAATCAGGGAGTAGAAGGGGTGCCTTAATCAGGGAGCACCAATTGTGAAACTGCCGGCAATAATGGAAAAGGAGGTAGCCCTAGAATTATTATGCTCTCTATGAGAGGACTGAGTTATGACTCGGCCGTCCTAGAAGCTTTGCTGCAGTGGGCAAAGAAAAGGGAATTAATCCCCACAGTTGATGATCCTTTTGAACTCCCGACACAGGAAAAGATAGGAAAAAAGCTGTGGGATGAAATAAGTAAGGGATCTCCACCGTGTGGAAGCTAATTAACGAAACATTGATAAGCATGAAAGCCGAGCGTTCAGTTGCTGCATCTGCTTTTGCGGCCTTAACTCCAGCCGACGGGTCCACCTCCACTACCAGCATGCTGTTCTTGGGTTTAACGAGCCCTGCCGCCGCCCCGGCTCGTGCTGAGGGTGGGGGGGTTCGAGCCCCAGCAAGGACTCCAGGAACTGCAGCCACAGCCCCTATAACTATAGATATGCGGGCACCAGAGGGAAAAACTGCCAAAGGCTTTTCACCACCATCAGACGTACCACCGCCAGGCACCCCGCCACGCTGCGCCAGTGCAGACTCAGAGTCACGAGCCTTTTCGCCGGCACCAACAGCTCTGGTTTATCCCCCGTTACCACCTTCTTCCCTGCCACCACGGCGTGAGGAGGAGGGGGATGAACATTCATCTGGCTCCAAGGACGCACAGCTGGAAGAGACGCTAAAAAGACTGGAAGCCCTAGAGATTCGCCTAGAAGTGTCACTGGGAAACTTGTCAACTCCTTCGCCTGTGCCGCATCGAGACCTGTCAGCATCCAACCTATTCATTCCGAACGGAGCATCGGGTGAGATCAGTCTTTTTGCACCTTTGCAAGGGACGCCGGCGGGAGGGGCCGGGGTTTTGAATCCGATAGTGCAGTGGAAAGAGGTGATTCGAGATGCTTTGATAGAAGGAGAGCCTTTTCCTATGGCATTTCCAGTTGTGACTGATAATACTGGGAAAAGTGTGTGGAAAGCATTAGACTGGAAAATATTGAAGGAAGCTAAAAGTGCAGTTACTCAGTATGGGCTAAAATCATCATATGCTCAATCTGTGTTGCAGCATATTTTTTCATCACAGTTGTTAGCTCCTTATGATATTAGAATGATTGTCCAGGTCGCAGCAGCTGCAGTTCTTTCAGTACTGGCAGGCTGCTTGTGATAGGGCAGCTGCAACGCCTCGACAACAGGGTGATCCATTATTCGGGGTGCAAACTCAAATGCTGATGGGAGCGGGACACTACACACGATCTGATTGGCAAGCGCAATTTGCTACCAAAGTGTTACAACTGGGCCAAGATTTGGCTTATAGAGCGCTTGCTAGGGTGCACGATGAAAAGTCTGGACCTGCCTTTACATCAAGAAGACAAGGTCCCACAGAACCATATGGGAAATTTATTGATCGGTTGCACACTGCAATTATGGCTCACCCTGATCTGGATGATGACATGAAAGCAAAGTTCTTAGATATGCTTGCCTTTAATAATGCTAATAAAAAAAAAAAAAAAAAACAAAAAACAAACCCAAAAAACTAAGAGAGCCCTCAGTGTGCTGCCAAAAGGATCTAGTACAGGGCAACTGCTGGAAGCTGCTGAGCGAATGTTAGAACAAGAAAAGGCTACAGTCATGGCTGCTGCTGTAGGTGCAGCCGTTAAACCGTTGATATCAATAAAGCGGCGCGTGATTAACTGTCTGTAACCCCCATTCCCTCTTTCCCCCCCCCCGCCCCCCATCCCTGTCCCGCTAAGGGGGCAGGGGAGGGAGGTGGAGATGGTGTTAAGCCTGGGAAGAGGGAGGGGTGGGGGGAGGTTGTCTTGTTCCCTTTTTCCTTATCCTGCTTTGGTTTTAGTGATGGTCTGTTTTGCCTGTAGCGGTGGCTTTAAGGATCCCTCCCTATTCTTGTCTTAAACCTCAGGTTTTAGTTTTCTTTCCTCTTATATGTCTGGGCCACAGCCGCCGCCAGGCGCCCCCACCCCCCCGCCCCTGACATGGTTAACAGATACTCCTGTCTGAGTCGAGCTTTGTATAAGTGGAAGGACCGTTCCCTCTTATAACATGGGGGAAGGGATACGCTTATGTCTTTACAGGAGCAGTAAACAAGTGGATCCTTGTCTGTATCATCTGCGGGTATTTCAGAACATGTTTGGTTGACCTGCCAGATACCGGTAGGACGGCAACTCTGTGTAAAACAGCAGCAACCACAAGTGCTGAGTGCTAAAACTACAAAAGATGGAACTTTTTGGGATCAGTAAAGATGGACTTCTATTTTTTTTTAACTATTCAAGAGCTAATGTTTCTAGAGGGGTAATGATTGTAAATGCTTTAAGATCTATACATTGCAACGACACAGCATGACGTAATCATGCGAGCACATATCAAAATCCAGACAGCATAAAAGACCTAAACGAAGCATACATAGCATTGAATCTGGTTGCCAAGATAATACAGAGTTTTGGAAACTAAGTAAAATTATTGCTGCTTCAGTCTTTACACCTGGTGTGGCAAGTGCCTAGGCATTAACTATGCTAAATAAATTGGACTGTTGGCTTGCTAAGCAAATAAATACAACTGTATCGGCACTATCAACGCTGTTAACTGATGTAGATTCTATATACTATGCTACTTTACAAAACAGAACCGCTGTTAGCCTGCAGAGCACATATTTGACGGGCCTTGTTGCATGCGCTGGCCACGCATGCAGCAACGTCTAGTCAGGCCTTGTTGTATGCGCTGGCCACGCATGCAGCAACACCTAGTCAGGACTCTTTCACTGAATCTGCTGAGGGTATAAACAGAGGTGGCTCGGAGCGAAGGGGAGAGGACAGACCCAGAGCACACTTTATTTACAACAGGGGACGCCCTGAAGGTGCTGCGCCTGCCTCCCTTCTCTGCTCTGACCCGGCTGATAAACATCCTCTTGCTCAGCGGTGTCTTTGGCATAGTTGGGTTAGTAACAGAATAGATCAGCAATAGATTTTTTTTATTATTAGCACAAAATCATGGTTGTCAGGATTTTGATGGGCTTTGCTGCATGAATCTGTCTGATCATTCGGAATCTATTCACAAAAGTATTCAAAACTTGCAAAAAGGAGTACAAAAACAGCAACAAAGTGATGGTTTTGATATATTCAGACATCTTTTGGTGACTTGATATAAGCTTGTTACTAATAGCTGTAGGATGCTTATTCATTCCTTTTATATATGTATTTTGATCTATAATTCTGTGTCTTAAAATGTGTGCAAACTTTAATAGATAAAGCGTTGAAACAAGCCTCTTCTCCTAAACAAAGAAGGGGGAGATGTGGTATTTCGCTGAGCCAGTATGGTATCAGTGAAAGCACACCGACCTTGGGGGAGGAATGCAATCATGCTCTCAGGAAGAAAGCCATGGAATGAGAAGGGAAGCTTTAAGATACAAAACATTGTTAGCAGAATTTATGGCTTGTTTCAACAGAGGCCTGCAGAAAACTAGTCATTGCTCTTGTAGATAAGAAAGTTACTGGAGTTGTTATATCCATAATAGTAGAAAAATGTTATAGTAGAAAATTACTAGAAGGTACTGAAACTTAGCTTTGCTTTGTAATCATGAATATGCATAAACATGTGATCAGTAATTTTATTAACTAAGCTTGTGTGTGGCATAACTGGGTGGTTGCTGTCCTTGGTTAAAATCGGAATTATGATACTAGGCATCATACTAGGCATAACATACCATGCTTGCAAAAAATGATTAACAACTCAATACAGACAATCTGGCTCATAAAAAAAAAAAAAAAAAAAAAAAAAAAGAAGAAAAGGGAGATTCAGTAGAGGCCTACATGAACCTAGTTGATATTGTAGTAAAATAAGGTCAGGAGTACCAAAAAGAGCCATAGGAGGACCATGTTATTTTGGAAAATTGATAATGTTTGCTCCACCTATGAGAACATTACGGAATCACACTCGAGCAAGAAGATCGCTAAAAGTATTGACTCCCCATTGTGACGGCAATTTAACCCTGTTGGGTACAGCTGAGCGGATAGCATTATCTTTATTTGTTCCTTGGGCAGCAACTGCAAAAGCTTTAGCTAACTTAAATAAATTAGCTTGTTGGGCACAAAAGCAAATGAATTTAACCTCTAGCATGTTATCAGGATTATTAGAAGACATGGATAGTATGCGTCATGATATTTTTGCAGAATCTAGCAGCCATTGATTTTTTGTTATTAGCGCATAAGTGGGTCTGGATTGTTCAAAACAAAAAGGGGGATTTGTTGGATACCTGGAGTATCAGGGACACTTAGTGAACAATCCAGACCGAATGGAATTGTTATGTTTGTGAGCAGCAGGCCTCAAGGACATCACTGAAGCCGCTTGTGAGAAAGTAATGAAGCCGCCTGTAAGAAAGTACTGAAGCCACCTGTGAGAAAATAATGAGGCCGCCTGTGAGAAAGTAATGAAGCTTCCTGTGAGAAAGTAAACGAAGCAACCTTGAAGAAGATCGTAAACAACTCTGAGAAAGTGAAAACATGAAAAGTACGGGACTTTCAGGTTAACGGGACTTTCCAGATTAGCTAACTGCAAGTAGCAAGGATATGCAAATGTAACTATTAGAGCTTAAGCCAATCACGCAATGACTAGTAGGCATATTTTATCTTAGCAATATAAATATGTGCACCCGGGACTAATAAATCGAACTACGCTTATTACTCATATTGAGTCTTTTGTCGTACGTTCCTCCGTCGCTCGCAGGACTGCACCCCGTGGAAGAGATGACCCACGCCGGAGCAGTTTCACGAAGGACTGTGGCCCGTGGGAGGGACCCCACGCTGGAGCAGAGGAGGAATGCAAGGAGTTCTTCCCCCAACGATGACACAGAGGCATAAAACAACGCGTGATGAACTGACTGCGACCCCCATTCCCCCCCCCCCGCCCCCGACCCCCCCCTCCATGCCGCTCGGGAGGGGAAGGTAGTAGAGATAATGTTAAGCCCGGGAAGAGGGAGGGGTGGGGGGAGGTTATCTTGTTCCCTGTCTCATTCTCCTGCTAGTTTTAGAAATAAATGAGTGTTTTTCCCCAAGTCGAGTCTGTTTTGCCTGTAACGGTAACTTTACAAATTTCTTCCCGTCCTTATCTCAAACCTCGAGCCGTTTTTCTTATATCATCTCCTCCTATTCTCTCGGAGGGTGGGGGGAGCGAGAGAGAGACTGTGTAGTCTGGTCCCGATCGGGGCTGAACTACGACAGTGGCCCAGCTGTCTGAGAGCAGTAGCAGCTGTCATTCTAAACATTCAAGAAGCCTGAAAGTTCACTCTAGGCCAGAAAATGACTGTCCTAGTTTCCCAGACTGTATCTGCGGTCCTTGAAGCAAAAGGAGGGCATTGGCTTTCCCCACAAAGGTTCCTGAAATATCAAGCTATAATGGTTGAACAGGATGATGTTGAAATCGTGACCACAAACATCATCAATCCGGCCTCATTCCTTGATGGGAACATCGGGGAGCCGGTGAGTCATGACTGCTTGGAAACAATTGAAACCATGTATTCTAGTCGAACGGATCTTAAAGATGTCCCTGTCGATGGAGCCGAACATTGGTTCACCGATGGAAGCAGCTATATGTTAAATGGAAGGCGACATTCCGGATATGCTGTTACCACTTTTGAAAAGGTGATAGAGTCCAGGCCACTATCAGCCGACGTCTCAGCCCAAAAGGCCGAGATCATAGCCCTTACCTGAGCCCTGGAGAGAGCCCAGGGAAGGACTGTAAACATTTGGACTGACCCTAAATATGCCTTTGGGGTGGTACATGCCCATGGAGCAATATGGAAGGCAAGAGGACTGTTAAATTCTCATGGAAAAACCATCAAACACGCAGAAGGGATTTTGAAAATCCTGAATGCAGTCCAGCTTCCCAAAAAGGTGGCAATTATGCATATTAAAGCACACCAGAAAGTGAGCACAGAATTGGAAAGAGGAAATGAGCTGGCAGATAGGGAAGCAAAACAAGCAGCTAGAGAAACAATCAAGGTAGAGGGTGCGCTAATACCTGATGGACAGGTATTTCTAGAAGGTAAACCAGAATACACAAAGGAAGTCGGCAAACTTATTAATGATCTAAAGGGGTCATATAATGAGGAAGGGTGGGCCAATTACTACCCCTCACACGGGAGGGTAGTAATTCCCTCCTACATGATATGGTCAGTAGTCCGAGAAGAACATAGAAAAAGACACTGGGGGGAGGGGGGGGCAGAAGCCCTATATAAAGATCTCATCAGGAACATAATAGCGTGAAACTTAGACACTACCGCTAGACAAGTAACTCAACAATGTGATCTTTGTCTCCAGACTAATCCTAAAGTTGTAAAAGGGCCGAAACTTGAAAAAATCGGAAAGGGGAATGGTCCGGGACAACGTTGGCAGATTGATTTCTCAGAACTCCCTAGAAAAGGGGGGTATCGATACTTATTAGTACTTACGGATACCTTTTCAGGCTGGCCAGAAGCTTTCCCGTGCGTAACTGCTAAAGCCTGGGAAGTAACCAAAATACTGCTCCAGGAAATAGTACCTAGGTTTGGAGTCGCAGCAGTAATGTCATCGGATAGAGGACCACATTTTGTGTCCAGAATAGTACAAGCAATTAGCCACCATCTAGGGATAGAGTGGCAATTACATACCTCTTACCGACCACAATCAAGTGGCCAGGTGGAGAAAATGAATCACCCAATCAAACAACAGATTGTCAAGTTGGGTCAGGAAACTAATCTAACTTTACCATTAGCTCTTATACGAATACGAACCAGACCAAGAGCAAGAGAAGGGCTTAGTCCATTCGAAATTCTATATGGACGACCCTATGGGGTACAAAAGGGAACGTCTTCACAAATTGGTGAAGAAATAATGACCTCCTATATGGTGGCACTAAACAAACAATTAAAAAGAATTGAAAAACATGCAATGGGAACACGTCGTAGGGGTCTGGATGGGCCTGTTCACGATATACAACCAGGGGACTATGTATATGTTAAATCTCTTACAGAAAAAACTCTGGAACCACAGTGGGCCGGACCTTTTCAAGTCCTCCTCACCACCTACACGGCAATTAAGGTAAAGGGACAGAACTCCTGGATACACCATACTCGGATCAAGAGAGCCTCTGCAACCTTGTGGAAAGTAACTCCAGACAACAACGAAGACTTGAGACTTAAACTCGTTCGAACGGATAAGGGCGGGAACAGTGCAGTAGTGAACCGGAGGGACACCACAGCAAACGATACCGGACAAAGAAACCGGGACCGGCCAGTAACTAATCTCGCCCAAATCTGTCATCGGTGCAGTTTATATCTTATTTGTCATTTTATTATAGGAAATATAAAACCCATTTTAGCAGGTCACCAAAGGCAGTACATTATCTACAGAAGTAGCTGTACTAATCCACTAGACCAACTAAATCCTAAAATGACCAATTGTTTAATTGGAATTGTGATTGGGCTTACAATATTTTCCTGCATCTTACCACCAACTTGTAATCAAAAGGACACCAAATGGCCGTGGTCTCACGCCTCCCTTGGGTTTACAGGAAGCATGGGACCACCTTTTAAACGGTCGGGCTTAAACTTGGCCACTGTGGTTATGCACAAAATGGAAATGTACTCAGGGCATGAGTGGGGCTGGGACATTGGCAACAGGGATCCTTAATACTATGGTGCACCCCGTTGTGATCTTATTGATTAGCTTAGGAGTTTTATTAATATTAACTATTGTGCTGTACCTATGGGTTTGGAGACTGTTTAAGAAAGTAACACTGTCGTAGTTCAGCCCCTATCAGGACCAGACTACGCAGTCTCTCTCTCACTCCTCCCACCCTCCGAGAGAACAGGGGGAGATAATGTAAGGAAAAACGGCTCGAGGTTTGAGATAAGGACAGGGAGAAATCCTTAAATTTACCGTCACGGGCAAAACAGACTCCTCTTGGGGAAAACTATTCATTTATTACTACAAACAGCAAGATAATGAGACAGAGAACAAGATAACCTCCCTCCACCCCTCCCTCTTCCCAAGCTTAACATTATCTCTACTACCTTCCCCCCCCCGAGTGGCACAGGAGGGGGAAGAGGGAATGGGGATTGCGGTCAGTTCATCACGCGTTGTTTTACGCTGCTGCTTCATGGTTGGGGGAAGAACTCCTCACATTCCTCCCCTGCTCTGTTGTGGGGTCCCACCCGTACGCCACAGTCCTTCCTGAAACTGCTCCGGCATGGGTCATCTCTTCCACGGGGTGCAGTCTCTCCAGAACAGCTGTCCCAGCGGGCCCTCCATGGGCCACAGCTGCCTTCAGGCATCCACCTCCCCCAGTACGGGATCCTTCACGGGCTCCAAGTGGATCTCTGCCCCTCCGTGGACCTCCATGGGCTGCAGGGGGACAACCTGCTCCACCATGGTCGTCACCACAGGCTGCAGGGGAATCTTGGCCAGGAGCCACATTACTCCTCCCACTCCTTCTGAACTGACCTGGGCATCTGCAGCCGTTCCTCACAACAGGCTGGTAGATGTCTCTCAGGATCCTTTTTACATCTTATTCACTTCTCCTCTCCTCTCCACTTCCTGCAGCCGGGCCGGACCAATTCGGGCCCAGTCAGCGGCTTGGCGAGAGGCCAGAGGGTGAGGCCTGCAAGGCCCATAAGGCCTGCGCCTCCCTCTCTGTGCCTCTGCCCCCCGCTCAGCTGCTTCACATCTCTCCCTTTTTTTTTTTTTTCTGTTTTCCCCTATTTAAATACGTTATCGCAGAGGCGTTATCAGGGGACATTCTGCTACCAATTGGCTTGGCCTTGGCCAGCAGCGGGTCCGCTCTAGGCCCGGCCGAGTCCACTGAACAAAGGGGAGCGACTTCTAGCAGTTTCCTACAGAAGCTACCACCTTAGGCCCCCCCGTCACTAAACAAAACCATGTATGATGCTTCATATCATTCAGGGAAACTGTTTAAGTAAAAGAATTTACTTAGTGTGATTAAAAGGGGGGATTGATATAGGGGACAATAAGTTAATCACAACTATATATGTATGCTCTTAAAGAATTGTTGTAGTTCAGCCCCGATCGGGACCAGACTACGCAGTCTCTCTCTCACTCCCCCCCCACCCTCCAAGAGAACAGGGGGAGATTTGGTAAACAAAAGAAAACCAGGAAAAAACCAAACCCGTGGGTTGAGATTGAACAAAAAGTAAATTTAACAGTAATGACAGAAGAAAACAAAACAGTGATGCAATACAAATATAGTATAATGGCTTACAACAAATCTCCACACCTAGTTTCTTCCACGTAGCAGGAGGCTCCTTTCACCACCCTCCTCACTTACATACTGAGCCCCAGCAGTTAGCTGATTAGTTAACTATCCCAGCCATAGGGGCTACCAGCTTCAGTACTCCACCCAGCTCAGGTAAATATTAACTCTATCCTAGCCAGAAACAGGACAAGAATACAGTTATAAAACATAGTCATGTACCCATATAGCTTAGAGAAACAATTAATGGAAGAGGAAGTCTGTTTTTTTTTTCTTTTCCTGACGAAGGACTCATTTGTAAGGAGTGAGAAACAGTCCCTACTGCTCAGTGGGAAAAAATCTTAAAAATCCTGAACCTTTTGTTACATGGTGACCAGCTCTGAATACCCTTGCTGCTCCTCACCGGCTCTTGCTACCACACATACAGGCTCCAAACTCTGGGGCTCCGGGCTTTCCTAGACCACCAGGACAGGGTGGTAAAGATCTACAGGCGTAAAAAAAATCTACAGGCCAGGAAACATTGGGGCTCCGGGATTTCCTAGACCACCAGGACTCCGACGTTTAACACCAGCTCGAGCTGTCCGCCTAGTGTTAAACCACAGCTTAAAAATGGTGAATGTCAGACAGCTGCTCCCACACCAGAAGTGTCAGCTCTGGAATGTCTTGCTGCTTCTCACCAGCTCTAGGCACCACATCTACAGGCTCACAAACATTGGGGATCTGGCATTTCCTGGGACACCAGGACTCCGACGTCTACCATCACCTCAACTCAGCAGTCCCTTTTGAAAAAAATCTTAAAAATCACAAACGTCAGAAGACTGCTCCCACACCAGAAGTGACATTTCTGAAAGCTCTTGCTTCTCCCGCCCGGCTCTTGCCACCGCATCTACAGGCTCACAAATATTGGGACTGCGAGATTTCCTAGAACACCAGCACTCCAACGTTTACCACGGTGTACTTATGGCCGCCCAGTGAAAACACTCTTATATATCATGAACGTTGGATGATAGATCCCACACCAGAAGTGCCAGCTCTGAAAACCCCTCAGTGGCTCTTGCCACCGCATCTACAAGCCCAGCAACACTGGGGCTCCGTTCTTTCCTAGACAATCAGGACTCTGACTTTTGCCACCATGTACACCAGTAAACTTTCAGAGGTGGCACCTTTGGTGTTAAAGCAATCGTCTGAGTTCGTGATTTTTAAGATTTATTTCTCACTGTGCAGCAGCTCTAGGTGATGGTAAGTGTCAGAGTCCTGCTGGTGGAGGAAAGCCCAGAGACTCAATGTTTCTGAGCCTGTAGATGTGGTGGGAAGAGTCGGTGAGGAGCAGCAAGAAATTTTAGAGCAGGCATTTCAGGTGTTGGAGTAATTGTCTGACTTCCTTCTGTGCGGCTGGTTCCAAGTTGACGGTAACTGCCAGCGTGCTAGCTGTGTAGGACAGTGAAGAGGCTGACACGTGTGTGTCCGTAGAGCTGCTAGAAAGCGTACGTGACGAGCAGGAAGGGCTTTCAGAGCAGCCGGTTCTCGTCTTGGACAGTCGCCACACATCCGCACTTTTAGTGCCTCAGAACCCCGGACAGCTTGCAAAACACGGCTGTAACTGTCCCAGCGCAAGCTGTTCAGGAAAGCACAGAAACGCGATGTTCGCGTGCTTTTAGCGCTGCTCGCAAGAAGCCTCCGGAGCAGGCACTTCTCGTGCGGCAACAACCGTGCCTGCTACGATCTTTCCTAGCCTCTTTTCCTCCGGGCAGCCGGCTTGAGCTGATGTGAAGTGTTGGTGGGCAAATCATCCAGAGAAGCGTCGCAATGCTTCTGGGCTGTTAGCAAGAGCTTTCCTTGCTGACCCTTTTCACGTTGGAGATTAGCTGGACATTTGCCGGTTTAGTGCCTTGTTTCTTCTGCGCAGCTTGCACAAAGCTCATTGCGGCTTTCGCGGTTCGAGTTGTGCATCGCCGGAGCTCTGCGGGAAAGAGCGAGAGAAGAGCCGCGAAAGCTCCGAGTGCGGCCAGCTCGCGTGTAGCCGCGAATGTGCGCTGTTCGCCGGTTGCAGGGCGAGTGCCTTCTGCGCGGCTGCTTCCAAGTTGACGGTAACTGCCAGCGTGCTAGCTGTGTAGGACAGTGAAGAGGCTGACGCGTGTGTGTCCGTAGAGCTGCTAGAAAGCGTACGTGACGAGCAGGAAGGGCTTTCAGAGCAGCCGGTTCTCGTCTTGCACAGTCGCCACACATCCGCACTTTTAGTGCCTCAGAACCCCGGACAGCTTGCAAAACACGGCTGTAACTGTCCCAGCGCAAGCTGTTCAGGAAAGCACAGAAACGCGATGTTCGCGTGCTTTTAGCGCTGCTCGCAAGAAGCCTCCGGAGCAGGCACTTCTCGTGCAGCAACAACCGTGCCTGCTACGATCTTTCCTAGCCTCTTTTCCTCCGGGCAGCCGGCTTGAGCTGATGTGAAGTGTTGGTGGGCAAATCATCCAGAGAAGCGTCGCAATGCTTCTGGGCTGTTAGCAAGAGCTTTCCTTGCTGACCCTTTTCACGTTGGAGATTAGCTGGACATTTGCCGGTTTAGTGCCTTGTTTCTTCTGCGCAGCTTGCACAAAGCTCATTGCGGCTTTCGCGGTTCGAGTTGTGCATCGCCGGAGCTCTGTGGGAAAGAGCGAGAGAAGAGCCGCGAAAGCTCCGAGTGCGGCCAGCTCGCGTGTAGCCGCGAATGTGCGCTGTTCGCCGGTTGCAGGGCGAGTGCCTTCTGCGCGGCTGCTTCCAAGTTGACGGTAACTGCCAGCGTGCTAGCTGTGTAGGACAGTGAAGAGGCTGACGCGTGTGTGTCCGTAGAGCTGCTAGAAAGCGTACGTGACGAGCAGGAAGGGCTTTCAGAGCAGCCGGTTCTCGTCTTGCACAGTCGCCACACATCCGCACTTTTAGTGCCTCAGAACCCCGGACAGCTTGCAAAACACGGCTGTAACTGTCCCAGCGCAAGCTGTTCAGGAAAGCACAGAAACGCGATGTTCGCGTGCTTTTAGCGCTGCTCGCAAGAAGCCTCCGGAGCAGGCACTTCTCGTGCAGCAACAACCGTGCCTGCTACGATCTTTCCTAGCCTCTTTTCCTCCGGGCAGCCGGCTTGAGCTGATGTGAAGTGTTGGTGGGCAAATCATCCAGAGAAGAGTCGCAATGCTTCTGGGCTGTTAGCAAGAGCTTTCCTTGCTGAGCCTTTTCACGTTGGAGATTAGCTGGACATTTGCCGGTTTAGTGCCTTGTTTCTTCTGCGCAGCTTGCACAAAGCTCATTGCGGCTTTCGCGGTTCGAGTTGTGCATCGCCGGAGCTCTGCGGGAAAGAGCGAGAGAAGAGCCGCGAAAGCTCCGAGTGCGGCCAGCTCGCGTGTAGCCGCGATGATGCGCTGTTCGCCGGTTGCAGGGCGACTGCCTTCTGCGCGGCTGCTTCCAAGTTGACGGTAACTGCCAGCGTGCTAGCTGTGTAGGACAGTGAAGAGGCTGACGCGTGTGTGTCCGTAGAGCTGCTAGAAAGCGTACGTGACGAGCAGGAAGGGCTTTCAGAGCAGCCGGTTCTCGTCTTGCACAGTCGCCACACATCCGCACTTTTAGTGCCTCAGAACCCCGGACAGCTTGCAAAACACGGCTGTAACTGTCCCAGCGCAAGCTGTTCAGGAAAGCACAGAAACGCGATGTTCGCGTGCTTTTAGCGCTGCTCGCAAGAAGCCTCCGGAGCAGGCACTTCTCGTGCAGCAACAACCGTGCCTGCTACGATCTTTCCTAGCCTCTTTTCCTCCGGGCAGCCGGCTTGAGCTGATGTGAAGTGTTGGTGGGCAAATCATCCAGAGAAGCGTCGCAATGCTTCTGGGCTGTTAGCAAGAGCTTTCCTTGCTGAGCCTTTTCACGTTGGAGATTAGCTGGACATTTGCCGGTTTAGTGCCTTGTTTCTTCTGCGCAGCTTGCACAAAGCTCATTGCGGCTTTCGCGGTTCGAGTTGTGCATCGCCGGAGCTCTGCGGGAAAGAGCGAGAGAAGAGCCGCGAAAGCTCCGAGTGCGGCCAGCTCGCGTGTAGCCGCGAATGTGCGCTGTTCGCCGGTTGCAGGGCGACTGCCTTCTGCGCGGCTGCTTCCAAGTTGACGGTAACTGCCAGCGTGCTAGCTGTGTAGGACAGTGAAGAGGCTGACGCGTGTGTGTCCGTAGAGCTGCTAGAAAGCGTACGTGACGAGCAGGAAGGGCTTTCAGAGCAGCCGGTTCTCGTCTTGCACAGTCGCCACACATCCGCACTTTTAGTGCCTCAGAACCCCGGACAGCTTGCAAAACACGGCTGTAACTGTCCCAGCGCAAGCTGTTCAGGAAAGCACAGAAACGCGATGTTCGCGTGCTTTTAGCGCTGCTCGCAAGAAGCCTCCGGAGCAGGCACTTCTCGTGCAGCAACAACCGTGCCTGCTACGATCTTTCCTAGCCTCTTTTCCTCCGGGCAGCCGGCTTGAGCTGATGTGAAGTGTTGGTGGGCAAATCATCCAGAGAAGCGTCGCAATGCTTCTGGGCTGTTAGCAAGAGCTTTCCTTGCTGAGCCTTTTCACGTTGGAGATTAGCTGGACATTTGCCGGTTTAGTGCCTTGTTTCTTCTGCGCAGCTTGCACAAAGCTCATTGCGGCTTTCGCGGTTCGAGTTGTGCATCGCCGGAGCTCTGCGGGAAAGAGCGAGAGAAGAGCCGCGAAAGCTCCGAGTGCGGCCAGCTCGCGTGTAGCCGCGAATGTGCGCTGTTCGCCGGTTGCAGGGCGACTGCCTTCTGCGCGGCTGCTTCCAAGTTGACGGTAACTGCCAGCGTGCTAGCTGTGTAGGACAGTGAAGAGGCTGACGCGTGTGTGTCCGTAGAGCTGCTAGAAAGCGTACGTGACGAGCAGGAAGGGCTTTCAGAGCAGCCGGTTCTCGTCTTGCACAGTCGCCACACATCCGCACTTTTAGTGCCTCAGAACCCCGGACAGCTTGCAAAACACGGCTGTAACTGTCCCAGCGCAAGCTGTTCAGGAAAGCACAGAAACGCGATGTTCGCGTGCTTTTAGCGCTGCTCGCAAGAAGCCTCCGGAGCAGGCACTTCTCGTGCAGCAACAACCGTGCCTGCTACGATCTTTCCTAGCCTCTTTTCCTCCGGGCAGCCGGCTTGAGCTGATGTGAAGTGTTGGTGGGCAAATCATCCAGAGAAGCGTCGCAATGCTTCTGGGCTGTTAGCAAGAGCTTTCCTTGCTGACCCTTTTCACGTTGGAGATTAGCTGGACATTTGCCGGTTTAGTGCCTTGTTTCTTCTGCGCAGCTTGCACAAAGCTCATTGCGGCTTTCGCGGTTCGAGTTGTGCATCGCCGGAGCTCTGCGGGAAAGAGCGAGAGAAGAGCCGCGAAAGCTCCGAGTGCGGCCAGCTCGCGTGTAGCCGCGAATGTGCGCTGTTCGCCGGTTGCAGGGCGAGTGCCTTCTGCGCGGCTGCTTCCAAGTTGACGGTAACTGCCAGCGTGCTAGCTGTGTAGGACAGTGAAGAGGCTGACGCGTGTGTGTCCGTAGAGCTGCTAGAAAGCGTACGTGACGAGCAGGAAGGGCTTTCAGAGCAGCCGGTTCTCGTCTTGCACAGTCGCCACACATCCGCACTTTTAGTGCCTCAGAACCCCGGACAGCTTGCAAAACACGGCTGTAACTGTCCCAGCGCAAGCTGTTCAGGAAAGCACAGAAACGCGATGTTCGCGTGCTTTTAGCGCTGCTCGCAAGAAGCCTCCGGAGCAGGCACTTCTCGTGCAGCAACAACCGTGCCTGCTACGATCTTTCCTAGCCTCTTTTCCTCCGGGCAGCCGGCTTGAGCTGATGTGAAGTGTTGGTGGGCAAATCATCCAGAGAAGAGTCGCAATGCTTCTGGGCTGTTAGCAAGAGCTTTCCTTGCTGAGCCTTTTCACGTTGGAGATTAGCTGGACATTTGCCGGTTTAGTGCCTTGTTTCTTCTGCGCAGCTTGCACAAAGCTCATTGCGGCTTTCGCGGTTCGAGTTGTGCATCGCCGGAGCTCTGCGGGAAAGAGCGAGAGAAGAGCCGCGAAAGCTCCGAGTGCGGCCAGCTCGCGTGTAGCCGCGAATGTGCGCTGTTCGCCGGTTGCAGGGCGAGTGCCTTCTGCGCGGCTGCTTCCAAGTTGACGGTAACTGCCAGCGTGCTAGCTGTGTAGGACAGTGAAGAGGCTGACGCGTGTGTGTCCGTAGAGCTGCTAGAAAGCGTACGTGACGAGCAGGAAGGGCTTTCAGAGCAGCCGGTTCTCGTCTTGCACAGTCGCCACACATCCGCACTTTTAGTGCCTCAGAACCCCGGACAGCTTGCAAAACACGGCTGTAACTGTCCCAGCGCAAGCTGTTCAGGAAAGCACAGAAACGCGATGTTCGCGTGCTTTTAGCGCTGCTCGCAAGAAGCCTCCGGAGCAGGCACTTCTCGTGCAGCAACAACCGTGCCTGCTACGATCTTTCCTAGCCTCTTTTCCTCCGGGCAGCCGGCTTGAGCTGATGTGAAGTGTTGGTGGGCAAATCATCCAGAGAAGAGTCGCAATGCTTCTGGGCTGTTAGCAAGAGCTTTCCTTGCTGACCCTTTTCACGTTGGAGATTAGCTGGACATTTGCCGGTTTAGTGCCTTGTTTCTTCTGCGCAGCTTGCACAAAGCTCATTGCGGCTTTCGCGGTTCGAGTTGTGCATCGCCGGAGCTCTGCGGGAAAGAGCGAGAGAAGAGCCGCGAAAGCTCCGAGTGCGGCCAGCTCGCGTGTAGCCGCGAATGTGCGCTGTTCGCCGGTTGCAGGGCGAGTGCCTTCTGCGCGGCTGCTTCCAAGTTGACGGTAACTGCCAGCGTGCTAGCTGTGTAGGACAGTGAAGAGGCTGACGCGTGTGTGTCCGTAGAGCTGCTAGAAAGCGTACGTGACGAGCAGGAAGGGCTTTCAGAGCAGCCGGTTCTCGTCTTGCACAGTCGCCACACATCCGCACTTTTAGTGCCTCAGAACCCCGGACAGCTTGCAAAACACGGCTGTAACTGTCCCAGCGCAAGCTGTTCAGGAAAGCACAGAAACGTGATGTTCGCGTGCTTTTAGCGCTGCTCGCAAGAAGCCTCCGGAGCAGGCACTTCTCGTGCAGCAACAACCGTGCCTGCTACGATCTTTCCTAGCCTCTTTTCCTCCGGGCAGCCGGCTTGAGCTGATGTGAAGTGTTGGTGGGCAAATCATCCAGAGAAGCGTCGCAATGCTTCTGGGCTGTTAGCAAGAGCTTTCCTTGCTGAGCCTTTTCACGTTGGAGATTAGCTGGACATTTGCCGGTTTAGTGCCTTGTTTCTTCTGCGCAGCTTGCACAAAGCTCATTGCGGCTTTCGCGGTTCGAGTTGTGCATCGCCGGAGCTCTGCGGGAAAGAGCGAGAGAAGAGCCGCGAAAGCTCCGAGTGCGGCCAGCTCGCGTGTAGCCGCGAATGTGCGCTGTTCGCCGGTTGCAGGGCGAGTGCCTTCTGCGCGGCTGCTTCCAAGTTGACGGTAACTGCCAGCGTGCTAGCTGTGTAGGACAGTGAAGAGGCTGACGCGTGTGTGTCCGTAGAGCTGCTAGAAAGCGTACGTGACGAGCAGGAAGGGCTTTCAGAGCAGCCGGTTCTCGTCTTGCACAGTCGCCACACATCCGCACTTTTAGTGCCTCAGAACCCCGGACAGCTTGCAAAACACGGCTGTAACTGTCCCAGCGCAAGCTGTTCAGGAAAGCACAGAAACGCGATGTTCGCGTGCTTTTAGCGCTGCTCGCAAGAAGCCTCCGGAGCAGGCACTTCTCGTGCAGCAACAACCGTGCCTGCTACGATCTTTCCTAGCCTCTTTTCCTCCGGGCAGCCGGCTTGAGCTGATGTGAAGTGTTGGTGGGCAAATCATCCAGAGAAGAGTCGCAATGCTTCTGGGCTGTTAGCAAGAGCTTTCCTTGCTGAGCCTTTTCACGTTGGAGATTAGCTGGACATTTGCCGGTTTAGTGCCTTGTTTCTTCTGCGCAGCTTGCACAAAGCTCATTGCGGCTTTCGCGGTTCGAGTTGTGCATCGCCGGAGCTCTGCGGGAAAGAGCGAGAGAAGAGCCGCGAAAGCTCCGAGTGCGGCCAGCTCGCGTGTAGCCGCGAATGTGCGCTGTTCGCCGGTTGCAGGGCGACTGCCTTCTGCGCGGCTGCTTCCAAGTTGACGGTAACTGCCAGCGTGCTAGCTGTGTAGGACAGTGAAGAGGCTGACGCGTGTGTGTCCGTAGAGCTGCTAGAAAGCGTACGTGACGAGCAGGAAGGGCTTTCAGAGCAGCCGGTTCTCGTCTTGCATAGTCGCCACACATCCGCACTTTTAGTGCCTCAGAACCCCGGACAGCTTGCAAAACACGGCTGTAACTGTCCCAGCGCAAGCTGTTCAGGAAAGCACAGAAACGCGATGTTCGCGTGCTTTTAGCGCTGCTCGCAAGAAGCCTCCGGAGCAGGCACTTCTCGTGCAGCAACAACCGTGCCTGCTACGATCTTTCCTAGCCTCTTTTCCTCCGGGCAGCCGGCTTGAGCTGATGTGAAGTGTTGGTGGGCAAATCATCCAGAGAAGCGTCGCAATGCTTCTGGGCTGTTAGCAAGAGCTTTCCTTGCTGAGCCTTTTCACGTTGGAGATTAGCTGGACATTTGCCGGTTTAGTGCCTTGTTTCTTCTGCGCAGCTTGCACAAAGCTCATTGCGGCTTTCGCCGTTCGAGTTGTGCATCGCCGGAGCTCTGCGAGAAAGAGCGAGAGAAGAGCCGCGAAAGCTCCGAGTGCGGCCAGCTCGCGTGTAGCCGCGAATGTGCGCTGTTCGCCGGTTGCAGGGCGAGTGCCTTCTGCGCGGCTGCTTCCAAGTTGACGGTAACTGCCAGCGTGCTAGCTGTGTAGGACAGTGAAGAGGCTGACGCGTGTGTGTCCGTAGAGCTGCTAGAAAGCGTACGTGACGAGCAGGAAGGGCTTTCAGAGCAGCCGGTTCTCGTCTTGGACAGTCGCCACACATCCGCACTTTTAGTGCCTCAGAACCCCGGACAGCTTGCAAAACACGGCTGTAACTGTCCCAGCGCAAGCTGTTCAGGAAAGCACAGAAACGCGATGTTCGCGTGCTTTTAGCGCTGCTCGCAAGAAGCCTCCGGAGCAGGCACTTCTCGTGCAGCAACAACCGTGCCTGCTACGATCTTTCCTAGCCTCTTTTCCTCCGGGCAGCCGGCTTGAGCTGATGTGAAGTGTTGGTGGGCAAATCATCCAGAGAAGCGTCGCAATGCTTCTGGGCTGTTAGCAAGAGCTTTCCTTGCTGAGCCTTTTCACGTTGGAGATTAGCTGGACATTTGCCGGTTTAGTGCCTTGTTTCTTCTGCGCAGCTTGCACAAAGCTCATTGCGGCTTTCGCGGTTCGAGTTGTGCATCGCCGGAGCTCTGCGGGAAAGAGCGAGAGAAGAGCCGCGAAAGCTCCGAGTGCGGCCAGCTCGCGTGTAGCCGCGAATGTGCGCTGTTCGCCGGTTGCAGGGCGAGTGCCTTCTGCGCGGCTGCTTCCAAGTTGACGGTAACTGCCAGCGTGCTAGCTGTGTAGGACAGTGAAGAGGCTGACGCGTGTGTGTCCGTAGAGCTGCTAGAAAGCGTACGTGACGAGCAGGAAGGGCTTTCAGAGCAGCCGGTTCTCGTCTTGCACAGTCGCCACACATCCGCACTTTTAGTGCCTCAGAACCCCGGACAGCTTGCAAAACACGGCTGTAACTGTCCCAGCGCAAGCTGTTCAGGAAAGCACAGAAACGCGATGTTCGCGTGCTTTTAGCGCTGCTCGCAAGAAGCCTCCGGAGCAGGCACTTCTCGTGCAGCAACAACCGTGCCTGCTACGATCTTTCCTAGCCTCTTTTCCTCCGGGCAGCCGGCTTGAGCTGATGTGAAGTGTTGGTGGGCAAATCATCCAGAGAAGAGTCGCAATGCTTCTGGGCTGTTAGCAAGAGCTTTCCTTGCTGAGCCTTTTCACGTTGGAGATTAGCTGGACATTTGCCGGTTTAGTGCCTTGTTTCTTCTGCGCAGCTTGCACAAAGCTCATTGCGGCTTTCGCGGTTCGAGTTGTGCATCGCCGGAGCTCTGCGGGAAAGAGCGAGAGAAGAGCCGCGAAAGCTCCGAGTGCGGCCAGCTCGCGTGTAGCCGCGAATGTGCGCTGTTCGCCGGTTGCAGGGCGAGTGCCTTCTGCGCGGCTGCTTCCAAGTTGACGGTAACTGCCAGCGTGCTAGCTGTGTAGGACAGTGAAGAGGCTGACGCGTGTGTGTCCGTAGAGCTGCTAGAAAGCGTACGTGACGAGCAGGAAGGGCTTTCAGAGCAGCCGGTTCTCGTCTTGCACAGTCGCCACACATCCGCACTTTTAGTGCCTCAGAACCCCGGACAGCTTGCAAAACACGGCTGTAACTGTCCCAGCGCAAGCTGTTCAGGAAAGCACAGAAACGCGATGTTCGCGTGCTTTTAGCGCTGCTCGCAAGAAGCCTCCGGAGCAGGCACTTCTCGTGCAGCAACAACCGTGCCTGCTACGATCTTTCCTAGCCTCTTTTCCTCCGGGCAGCCGGCTTGAGCTGATGTGAAGTGTTGGTGGGCAAATCATCCAGAGAAGAGTCGCAATGCTTCTGGGCTGTTAGCAAGAGCTTTCCTTGCTGAGCCTTTTCACGTTGGAGATTAGCTGGACATTTGCCGGTTTAGTGCCTTGTTTCTTCTGCGCAGCTTGCACAAAGCTCATTGCGGCTTTCGCGGTTCGAGTTGTGCATCGCCGGAGCTCTGCGGGAAAGAGCGAGAGAAGAGCCGCGAAAGCTCCGAGTGCGGCCAGCTCGCGTGTAGCCGCGATGATGCGCTGTTCGCCGGTTGCAGGGCGAGTGCCTTCTGCGCGGCTGCTTCCAAGTTGACGGTAACTGCCAGCGTGCTAGCTGTGTAGGACAGTGAAGAGGCTGACGCGTGTGTGTCCGTAGAGCTGCTAGAAAGCGTACGTGACGAGCAGGAAGGGCTTTCAGAGCAGCCGGTTCTCGTCTTGCACAGTCGCCACACATCCGCACTTTTAGTGCCTCAGAACCCCGGACAGCTTGCAAAACACGGCTGTAACTGTCCCAGCGCAAGCTGTTCAGGAAAGCACAGAAACGCGATGTTCGCGTGCTTTTAGCGCTGCTCGCAAGAAGCCTCCGGAGCAGGCACTTCTCGTGCAGCAACAACCGTGCCTGCTACGATCTTTCCTAGCCTCTTTTCCTCCGGGCAGCCGGCTTGAGCTGATGTGAAGTGTTGGTGGGCAAATCATCCAGAGAAGCGTCGCAATGCTTCTGGGCTGTTAGCAAGAGCTTTCCTTGCTGAGCCTTTTCACGTTGGAGATTAGCTGGACATTTGCCGGTTTAGTGCCTTGTTTCTTCTGCGCAGCTTGCACAAAGCTCATTGCGGCTTTCGCGGTTCGAGTTGTGCATCGCCGGAGCTCTGCGGGAAAGAGCGAGAGAAGAGCCGCGAAAGCTCCGAGTGCGGCCAGCTCGCGTGTAGCCGCGAATGTGCGCTGTTCGCCGGTTGCAGGGCGACTGCCTTCTGCGCGGCTGCTTCCAAGTTGACGGTAACTGCCAGCGTGCTAGCTGTGTAGGACAGTGAAGAGGCTGACGCGTGTGTGTCCGTAGAGCTGCTAGAAAGCGTACGTGACGAGCAGGAAGGGCTTTCAGAGCAGCCGGTTCTCGTCTTGCACAGTCGCCACACATCCGCACTTTTAGTGCCTCAGAACCCCGGACAGCTTGCAAAACACGGCTGTAACTGTCCCAGCGCAAGCTGTTCAGGAAAGCACAGAAACGCGATGTTCGCGTGCTTTTAGCGCTGCTCGCAAGAAGCCTCCGGAGCAGGCACTTCTCGTGCAGCAACAACCGTGCCTGCTACGATCTTTCCTAGCCTCTTTTCCTCCGGGCAGCCGGCTTGAGCTGATGTGAAGTGTTGGTGGGCAAATCATCCAGAGAAGCGTCGCAATGCTTCTGGGCTGTTAGCAAGAGCTTTCCTTGCTGAGCCTTTTCACGTTGGAGATTAGCTGGACATTTGCCGGTTTAGTGCCTTGTTTCTTCTGCGCAGCTTGCACAAAGCTCATTGCGGCTTTCGCGGTTCGAGTTGTGCATCGCCGGAGCTCTGCGGGAAAGAGCGAGAGAAGAGCCGCGAAAGCTCCGAGTGCGGCCAGCTCGCGTGTAGCCGCGAATGTGCGCTGTTCGCCGGTTGCAGGGCGACTGCCTTCTGCGCGGCTGCTTCCAAGTTGACGGTAACTGCCAGCGTGCTAGCTGTGTAGGACAGTGAAGAGGCTGACGCGTGTGTGTCCGTAGAGCTGCTAGAAAGCGTACGTGACGAGCAGGAAGGGCTTTCAGAGCAGCCGGTTCTCGTCTTGCACAGTCGCCACACATCCGCACTTTTAGTGCCTCAGAACCCCGGACAGCTTGCAAAACACGGCTGTAACTGTCCCAGCGCAAGCTGTTCAGGAAAGCACAGAAACGCGATGTTCGCGTGCTTTTAGCGCTGCTCGCAAGAAGCCTCCGGAGCAGGCACTTCTCGTGCAGCAACAACCGTGCCTGCTACGATCTTTCCTAGCCTCTTTTCCTCCGGGCAGCCGGCTTGAGCTGATGTGAAGTGTTGGTGGGCAAATCATCCAGAGAAGCGTCGCAATGCTTCTGGGCTGTTAGCAAGAGCTTTCCTTGCTGACCCTTTTCACGTTGGAGATTAGCTGGACATTTGCCGGTTTAGTGCCTTGTTTCTTCTGCGCAGCTTGCACAAAGCTCATTGCGGCTTTCGCGGTTCGAGTTGTGCATCGCCGGAGCTCTGCGGGAAAGAGCGAGAGAAGAGCCGCGAAAGCTCCGAGTGCGGCCAGCTCGCGTGTAGCCGCGAATGTGCGCTGTTCGCCGGTTGCAGGGCGACTGCCTTCTGCGCGGCTGCTTCCAAGTTGACGGTAACTGCCAGCGTGCTAGCTGTGTAGGACAGTGAAGAGGCTGACGCGTGTGTGTCCGTAGAGCTGCTAGAAAGCGTACGTGACGAGCAGGAAGGGCTTTCAGAGCAGCCGGTTCTCGTCTTGCACAGTCGCCACACATCCGCACTTTTAGTGCCTCAGAACCCCGGACAGCTTGCAAAACACGGCTGTAACTGTCCCAGCGCAAGCTGTTCAGGAAAGCACAGAAACGCGATGTTCGCGTGCTTTTAGCGCTGCTCGCAAGAAGCCTCCGGAGCAGGCACTTCTCGTGCAGCAACAACCGTGCCTGCTACGATCTTTCCTAGCCTCTTTTCCTCCGGGCAGCCGGCTTGAGCTGATGTGAAGTGTTGGTGGGCAAATCATCCAGAGAAGCGTCGCAATGCTTCTGGGCTGTTAGCAAGAGCTTTCCTTGCTGAGCCTTTTCACGTTGGAGATTAGCTGGACATTTGCCGGTTTAGTGCCTTGTTTCTTCTGCGCAGCTTGCACAAAGCTCATTGCGGCTTTCGCGGTTCGAGTTGTGCATCGCCGGAGCTCTGCGGGAAAGAGCGAGAGAAGAGCCGCGAAAGCTCCGAGTGCGGCCAGCTCGCGTGTAGCCGCGAATGTGCGCTGTTCGCCGGTTGCAGGGCGACTGCCTTCTGCGCGGCTGCTTCCAAGTTGACGGTAACTGCCAGCGTGCTAGCTGTGTAGGACAGTGAAGAGGCTGACGCGTGTGTGTCCGTAGAGCTGCTAGAAAGCGTACGTGACGAGCAGGAAGGGCTTTCAGAGCAGCCGGTTCTCGTCTTGCACAGTCGCCACACATCCGCACTTTTAGTGCCTCAGAACCCCGGACAGCTTGCAAAACACGGCTGTAACTGTCCCAGCGCAAGCTGTTCAGGAAAGCACAGAAACGCGATGTTCGCGTGCTTTTAGCGCTGCTCGCAAGAAGCCTCCGGAGCAGGCACTTCTCGTGCAGCAACAACCGTGCCTGCTACGATCTTTCCTAGCCTCTTTTCCTCCGGGCAGCCGGCTTGAGCTGATGTGAAGTGTTGGTGGGCAAATCATCCAGAGAAGCGTCGCAATGCTTCTGGGCTGTTAGCAAGAGCTTTCCTTGCTGACCCTTTTCACGTTGGAGATTAGCTGGACATTTGCCGGTTTAGTGCCTTGTTTCTTCTGCGCAGCTTGCACAAAGCTCATTGCGGCTTTCGCGGTTCGAGTTGTGCATCGCCGGAGCTCTGCGGGAAAGAGCGAGAGAAGAGCCGCGAAAGCTCCGAGTGCGGCCAGCTCGCGTGTAGCCGCGAATGTGCGCTGTTCGCCGGTTGCAGGGCGAGTGCCTTCTGCGCGGCTGCTTCCAAGTTGACGGTAACTGCCAGCGTGCTAGCTGTGTAGGACAGTGAAGAGGCTGACGCGTGTGTGTCCGTAGAGCTGCTAGAAAGCGTACGTGACGAGCAGGAAGGGCTTTCAGAGCAGCCGGTTCTCGTCTTGCACAGTCGCCACACATCCGCACTTTTAGTGCCTCAGAACCCCGGACAGCTTGCAAAACACGGCTGTAACTGTCCCAGCGCAAGCTGTTCAGGAAAGCACAGAAACGCGATGTTCGCGTGCTTTTAGCGCTGCTCGCAAGAAGCCTCCGGAGCAGGCACTTCTCGTGCAGCAACAACCGTGCCTGCTACGATCTTTCCTAGCCTCTTTTCCTCCGGGCAGCCGGCTTGAGCTGATGTGAAGTGTTGGTGGGCAAATCATCCAGAGAAGAGTCGCAATGCTTCTGGGCTGTTAGCAAGAGCTTTCCTTGCTGAGCCTTTTCACGTTGGAGATTAGCTGGACATTTGCCGGTTTAGTGCCTTGTTTCTTCTGCGCAGCTTGCACAAAGCTCATTGCGGCTTTCGCGGTTCGAGTTGTGCATCGCCGGAGCTCTGCGGGAAAGAGCGAGAGAAGAGCCGCGAAAGCTCCGAGTGCGGCCAGCTCGCGTGTAGCCGCGAATGTGCGCTGTTCGCCGGTTGCAGGGCGAGTGCCTTCTGCGCGGCTGCTTCCAAGTTGACGGTAACTGCCAGCGTGCTAGCTGTGTAGGACAGTGAAGAGGCTGACGCGTGTGTGTCCGTAGAGCTGCTAGAAAGCGTACGTGACGAGCAGGAAGGGCTTTCAGAGCAGCCGGTTCTCGTCTTGCACAGTCGCCACACATCCGCACTTTTAGTGCCTCAGAACCCCGGACAGCTTGCAAAACACGGCTGTAACTGTCCCAGCGCAAGCTGTTCAGGAAAGCACAGAAACGCGATGTTCGCGTGCTTTTAGCGCTGCTCGCAAGAAGCCTCCGGAGCAGGCACTTCTCGTGCAGCAACAACCGTGCCTGCTACGATCTTTCCTAGCCTCTTTTCCTCCGGGCAGCCGGCTTGAGCTGATGTGAAGTGTTGGTGGGCAAATCATCCAGAGAAGAGTCGCAATGCTTCTGGGCTGTTAGCAAGAGCTTTCCTTGCTGACCCTTTTCACGTTGGAGATTAGCTGGACATTTGCCGGTTTAGTGCCTTGTTTCTTCTGCGCAGCTTGCACAAAGCTCATTGCGGCTTTCGCGGTTCGAGTTGTGCATCGCCGGAGCTCTGCGGGAAAGAGCGAGAGAAGAGCCGCGAAAGCTCCGAGTGCGGCCAGCTCGCGTGTAGCCGCGAATGTGCGCTGTTCGCCGGTTGCAGGGCGAGTGCCTTCTGCGCGGCTGCTTCCAAGTTGACGGTAACTGCCAGCGTGCTAGCTGTGTAGGACAGTGAAGAGGCTGACGCGTGTGTGTCCGTAGAGCTGCTAGAAAGCGTACGTGACGAGCAGGAAGGGCTTTCAGAGCAGCCGGTTCTCGTCTTGCACAGTCGCCACACATCCGCACTTTTAGTGCCTCAGAACCCCGGACAGCTTGCAAAACACGGCTGTAACTGTCCCAGCGCAAGCTGTTCAGGAAAGCACAGAAACGTGATGTTCGCGTGCTTTTAGCGCTGCTCGCAAGAAGCCTCCGGAGCAGGCACTTCTCGTGCAGCAACAACCGTGCCTGCTACGATCTTTCCTAGCCTCTTTTCCTCCGGGCAGCCGGCTTGAGCTGATGTGAAGTGTTGGTGGGCAAATCATCCAGAGAAGCGTCGCAATGCTTCTGGGCTGTTAGCAAGAGCTTTCCTTGCTGACCCTTTTCACGTTGGAGATTAGCTGGACATTTGCCGGTTTAGTGCCTTGTTTCTTCTGCGCAGCTTGCACAAAGCTCATTGCGGCTTTCGCGGTTCGAGTTGTGCATCGCCGGAGCTCTGCGGGAAAGAGCGAGAGAAGAGCCGCGAAAGCTCCGAGTGCGGCCAGCTCGCGTGTAGCCGCGAATGTGCGCTGTTCGCCGGTTGCAGGGCGAGTGCCTTCTGCGCGGCTGCTTCCAAGTTGACGGTAACTGCCAGCGTGCTAGCTGTGTAGGACAGTGAAGAGGCTGACGCGTGTGTGTCCGTAGAGCTGCTAGAAAGCGTACGTGACGAGCAGGAAGGGCTTTCAGAGCAGCCGGTTCTCGTCTTGCACAGTCGCCACACATCCGCACTTTTAGTGCCTCAGAACCCCGGACAGCTTGCAAAACACGGCTGTAACTGTCCCAGCGCAAGCTGTTCAGGAAAGCACAGAAACGCGATGTTCGCGTGCTTTTAGCGCTGCTCGCAAGAAGCCTCCGGAGCAGGCACTTCTCGTGCAGCAACAACCGTGCCTGCTACGATCTTTCCTAGCCTCTTTTCCTCCGGGCAGCCGGCTTGAGCTGATGTGAAGTGTTGGTGGGCAAATCATCCAGAGAAGAGTCGCAATGCTTCTGGGCTGTTAGCAAGAGCTTTCCTTGCTGAGCCTTTTCACGTTGGAGATTAGCTGGACATTTGCCGGTTTAGTGCCTTGTTTCTTCTGCGCAGCTTGCACAAAGCTCATTGCGGCTTTCGCGGTTCGAGTTGTGCATCGCCGGAGCTCTGCGGGAAAGAGCGAGAGAAGAGCCGCGAAAGCTCCGAGTGCGGCCAGCTCGCGTGTAGCCGCGAATGTGCGCTGTTCGCCGGTTGCAGGGCGACTGCCTTCTGCGCGGCTGCTTCCAAGTTGACGGTAACTGCCAGCGTGCTAGCTGTGTAGGACAGTGAAGAGGCTGACGCGTGTGTGTCCGTAGAGCTGCTAGAAAGCGTACGTGACGAGCAGGAAGGGCTTTCAGAGCAGCCGGTTCTCGTCTTGCATAGTCGCCACACATCCGCACTTTTAGTGCCTCAGAACCCCGGACAGCTTGCAAAACACGGCTGTAACTGTCCCAGCGCAAGCTGTTCAGGAAAGCACAGAAACGCGATGTTCGCGTGCTTTTAGCGCTGCTCGCAAGAAGCCTCCGGAGCAGGCACTTCTCGTGCAGCAACAACCGTGCCTGCTACGATCTTTCCTAGCCTCTTTTCCTCCGGGCAGCCGGCTTGAGCTGATGTGAAGTGTTGGTGGGCAAATCATCCAGAGAAGCGTCGCAATGCTTCTGGGCTGTTAGCAAGAGCTTTCCTTGCTGAGCCTTTTCACGTTGGAGATTAGCTGGACATTTGCCGGTTTAGTGCCTTGTTTCTTCTGCGCAGCTTGCACAAAGCTCATTGCGGCTTTCGCCGTTCGAGTTGTGCATCGCCGGAGCTCTGCGAGAAAGAGCGAGAGAAGAGCCGCGAAAGCTCCGAGTGCGGCCAGCTCGCGTGTAGCCGCGAATGTGCGCTGTTCGCCGGTTGCAGGGCGAGTGCCTTCTGCGCGGCTGCTTCCAAGTTGACGGTAACTGCCAGCGTGCTAGCTGTGTAGGACAGTGAAGAGGCTGACGCGTGTGTGTCCGTAGAGCTGCTAGAAAGCGTACGTGACGAGCAGGAAGGGCTTTCAGAGCAGCCGGTTCTCGTCTTGGACAGTCGCCACACATCCGCACTTTTAGTGCCTCAGAACCCCGGACAGCTTGCAAAACACGGCTGTAACTGTCCCAGCGCAAGCTGTTCAGGAAAGCACAGAAACGCGATGTTCGCGTGCTTTTAGCGCTGCTCGCAAGAAGCCTCCGGAGCAGGCACTTCTCGTGCAGCAACAACCGTGCCTGCTACGATCTTTCCTAGCCTCTTTTCCTCCGGGCAGCCGGCTTGAGCTGATGTGAAGTGTTGGTGGGCAAATCATCCAGAGAAGCGTCGCAATGCTTCTGGGCTGTTAGCAAGAGCTTTCCTTGCTGAGCCTTTTCACGTTGGAGATTAGCTGGACATTTGCCGGTTTAGTGCCTTGTTTCTTCTGCGCAGCTTGCACAAAGCTCATTGCGGCTTTCGCGGTTCGAGTTGTGCATCGCCGGAGCTCTGCGGGAAAGAGCGAGAGAAGAGCCGCGAAAGCTCCGAGTGCGGCCAGCTCGCGTGTAGCCGCGAATGTGCGCTGTTCGCCGGTTGCAGGGCGAGTGCCTTCTGCGCGGCTGCTTCCAAGTTGACGGTAACTGCCAGCGTGCTAGCTGTGTAGGACAGTGAAGAGGCTGACGCGTGTGTGTCCGTAGAGCTGCTAGAAAGCGTACGTGACGAGCAGGAAGGGCTTTCAGAGCAGCCGGTTCTCGTCTTGCACAGTCGCCACACATCCGCACTTTTAGTGCCTCAGAACCCCGGACAGCTTGCAAAACACGGCTGTAACTGTCCCAGCGCAAGCTGTTCAGGAAAGCACAGAAACGCGATGTTCGCGTGCTTTTAGCGCTGCTCGCAAGAAGCCTCCGGAGCAGGCACTTCTCGTGCAGCAACAACCGTGCCTGCTACGATCTTTCCTAGCCTCTTTTCCTCCGGGCAGCCGGCTTGAGCTGATGTGAAGTGTTGGTGGGCAAATCATCCAGAGAAGAGTCGCAATGCTTCTGGGCTGTTAGCAAGAGCTTTCCTTGCTGAGCCTTTTCACGTTGGAGATTAGCTGGACATTTGCCGGTTTAGTGCCTTGTTTCTTCTGCGCAGCTTGCACAAAGCTCATTGCGGCTTTCGCGGTTCGAGTTGTGCATCGCCGGAGCTCTGCGGGAAAGAGCGAGAGAAGAGCCGCGAAAGCTCCGAGTGCGGCCAGCTCGCGTGTAGCCGCGAATGTGCGCTGTTCGCCGGTTGCAGGGCGAGTGCCTTCTGCGCGGCTGCTTCCAAGTTGACGGTAACTGCCAGCGTGCTAGCTGTGTAGGACAGTGAAGAGGCTGACGCGTGTGTGTCCGTAGAGCTGCTAGAAAGCGTACGTGACGAGCAGGAAGGGCTTTCAGAGCAGCCGGTTCTCGTCTTGCACAGTCGCCACACATCCGCACTTTTAGTGCCTCAGAACCCCGGACAGCTTGCAAAACACGGCTGTAACTGTCCCAGCGCAAGCTGTTCAGGAAAGCACAGAAACGCGATGTTCGCGTGCTTTTAGCGCTGCTCGCAAGAAGCCTCCGGAGCAGGCACTTCTCGTGCAGCAACAACCGTGCCTGCTACGATCTTTCCTAGCCTCTTTTCCTCCGGGCAGCCGGCTTGAGCTGATGTGAAGTGTTGGTGGGCAAATCATCCAGAGAAGAGTCGCAATGCTTCTGGGCTGTTAGCAAGAGCTTTCCTTGCTGAGCCTTTTCACGTTGGAGATTAGCTGGACATTTGCCGGTTTAGTGCCTTGTTTCTTCTGCGCAGCTTGCACAAAGCTCATTGCGGCTTTCGCGGTTCGAGTTGTGCATCGCCGGAGCTCTGCGGGAAAGAGCGAGAGAAGAGCCGCGAAAGCTCCGAGTGCGGCCAGCTCGCGTGTAGCCGCGATGATGCGCTGTTCGCCGGTTGCAGGGCGAGTGCCTTCTGCGCGGCTGCTTCCAAGTTGACGGTAACTGCCAGCGTGCTAGCTGTGTAGGACAGTGAAGAGGCTGACGCGTGTGTGTCCGTAGAGCTGCTAGAAAGCGTACGTGACGAGCAGGAAGGGCTTTCAGAGCAGCCGGTTCTCGTCTTGCACAGTCGCCACACATCCGCACTTTTAGTGCCTCAGAACCCCGGACAGCTTGCAAAACACGGCTGTAACTGTCCCAGCGCAAGCTGTTCAGGAAAGCACAGAAACGCGATGTTCGCGTGCTTTTAGCGCTGCTCGCAAGAAGCCTCCGGAGCAGGCACTTCTCGTGCAGCAACAACCGTGCCTGCTACGATCTTTCCTAGCCTCTTTTCCTCCGGGCAGCCGGCTTGAGCTGATGTGAAGTGTTGGTGGGCAAATCATCCAGAGAAGCGTCGCAATGCTTCTGGGCTGTTAGCAAGAGCTTTCCTTGCTGAGCCTTTTCACGTTGGAGATTAGCTGGACATTTGCCGGTTTAGTGCCTTGTTTCTTCTGCGCAGCTTGCACAAAGCTCATTGCGGCTTTCGCGGTTCGAGTTGTGCATCGCCGGAGCTCTGCGGGAAAGAGCGAGAGAAGAGCCGCGAAAGCTCCGAGTGCGGCCAGCTCGCGTGTAGCCGCGAATGTGCGCTGTTCGCCGGTTGCAGGGCGACTGCCTTCTGCGCGGCTGCTTCCAAGTTGACGGTAACTGCCAGCGTGCTAGCTGTGTAGGACAGTGAAGAGGCTGACGCGTGTGTGTCCGTAGAGCTGCTAGAAAGCGTACGTGACGAGCAGGAAGGGCTTTCAGAGCAGCCGGTTCTCGTCTTGCACAGTCGCCACACATCCGCACTTTTAGTGCCTCAGAACCCCGGACAGCTTGCAAAACACGGCTGTAACTGTCCCAGCGCAAGCTGTTCAGGAAAGCACAGAAACGCGATGTTCGCGTGCTTTTAGCGCTGCTCGCAAGAAGCCTCCGGAGCAGGCACTTCTCGTGCAGCAACAACCGTGCCTGCTACGATCTTTCCTAGCCTCTTTTCCTCCGGGCAGCCGGCTTGAGCTGATGTGAAGTGTTGGTGGGCAAATCATCCAGAGAAGCGTCGCAATGCTTCTGGGCTGTTAGCAAGAGCTTTCCTTGCTGAGCCTTTTCACGTTGGAGATTAGCTGGACATTTGCCGGTTTAGTGCCTTGTTTCTTCTGCGCAGCTTGCACAAAGCTCATTGCGGCTTTCGCGGTTCGAGTTGTGCATCGCCGGAGCTCTGCGGGAAAGAGCGAGAGAAGAGCCGCGAAAGCTCCGAGTGCGGCCAGCTCGCGTGTAGCCGCGAATGTGCGCTGTTCGCCGGTTGCAGGGCGACTGCCTTCTGCGCGGCTGCTTCCAAGTTGACGGTAACTGCCAGCGTGCTAGCTGTGTAGGACAGTGAAGAGGCTGACGCGTGTGTGTCCGTAGAGCTGCTAGAAAGCGTACGTGACGAGCAGGAAGGGCTTTCAGAGCAGCCGGTTCTCGTCTTGCACAGTCGCCACACATCCGCACTTTTAGTGCCTCAGAACCCCGGACAGCTTGCAAAACACGGCTGTAACTGTCCCAGCGCAAGCTGTTCAGGAAAGCACAGAAACGCGATGTTCGCGTGCTTTTAGCGCTGCTCGCAAGAAGCCTCCGGAGCAGGCACTTCTCGTGCAGCAACAACCGTGCCTGCTACGATCTTTCCTAGCCTCTTTTCCTCCGGGCAGCCGGCTTGAGCTGATGTGAAGTGTTGGTGGGCAAATCATCCAGAGAAGCGTCGCAATGCTTCTGGGCTGTTAGCAAGAGCTTTCCTTGCTGACCCTTTTCACGTTGGAGATTAGCTGGACATTTGCCGGTTTAGTGCCTTGTTTCTTCTGCGCAGCTTGCACAAAGCTCATTGCGGCTTTCGCGGTTCGAGTTGTGCATCGCCGGAGCTCTGCGGGAAAGAGCGAGAGAAGAGCCGCGAAAGCTCCGAGTGCGGCCAGCTCGCGTGTAGCCGCGAATGTGCGCTGTTCGCCGGTTGCAGGGCGAGTGCCTTCTGCGCGGCTGCTTCCAAGTTGACGGTAACTGCCAGCGTGCTAGCTGTGTAGGACAGTGAAGAGGCTGACGCGTGTGTGTCCGTAGAGCTGCTAGAAAGCGTACGTGACGAGCAGGAAGGGCTTTCAGAGCAGCCGGTTCTCGTCTTGCACAGTCGCCACACATCCGCACTTTTAGTGCCTCAGAACCCCGGACAGCTTGCAAAACACGGCTGTAACTGTCCCAGCGCAAGCTGTTCAGGAAAGCACAGAAACGCGATGTTCGCGTGCTTTTAGCGCTGCTCGCAAGAAGCCTCCGGAGCAGGCACTTCTCGTGCAGCAACAACCGTGCCTGCTACGATCTTTCCTAGCCTCTTTTCCTCCGGGCAGCCGGCTTGAGCTGATGTGAAGTGTTGGTGGGCAAATCATCCAGAGAAGAGTCGCAATGCTTCTGGGCTGTTAGCAAGAGCTTTCCTTGCTGAGCCTTTTCACGTTGGAGATTAGCTGGACATTTGCCGGTTTAGTGCCTTGTTTCTTCTGCGCAGCTTGCACAAAGCTCATTGCGGCTTTCGCGGTTCGAGTTGTGCATCGCCGGAGCTCTGCGGGAAAGAGCGAGAGAAGAGCCGCGAAAGCTCCGAGTGCGGCCAGCTCGCGTGTAGCCGCGAATGTGCGCTGTTCGCCGGTTGCAGGGCGACTGCCTTCTGCGCGGCTGCTTCCAAGTTGACGGTAACTGCCAGCGTGCTAGCTGTGTAGGACAGTGAAGAGGCTGACGCGTGTGTGTCCGTAGAGCTGCTAGAAAGCGTACGTGACGAGCAGGAAGGGCTTTCAGAGCAGCCGGTTCTCGTCTTGCACAGTCGCCACACATCCGCACTTTTAGTGCCTCAGAACCCCGGACAGCTTGCAAAACACGGCTGTAACTGTCCCAGCGCAAGCTGTTCAGGAAAGCACAGAAACGCGATGTTCGCGTGCTTTTAGCGCTGCTCGCAAGAAGCCTCCGGAGCAGGCACTTCTCGTGCAGCAACAACCGTGCCTGCTACGATCTTTCCTAGCCTCTTTTCCTCCGGGCAGCCGGCTTGAGCTGATGTGAAGTGTTGGTGGGCAAATCATCCAGAGAAGAGTCGCAATGCTTCTGGGCTGTTAGCAAGAGCTTTCCTTGCTGAGCCTTTTCACGTTGGAGATTAGCTGGACATTTGCCGGTTTAGTGCCTTGTTTCTTCTGCGCAGCTTGCACAAAGCTCATTGCGGCTTTCGCGGTTCGAGTTGTGCATCGCCGGAGCTCTGCGGGAAAGAGCGAGAGAAGAGCCGCGAAAGCTCCGAGTGCGGCCAGCTCGCGTGTAGCCGCGAATGTGCGCTGTTCGCCGGTTGCAGGGCGAGTGCCTTCTGCGCGGCTGCTTCCAAGTTGACGGTAACTGCCAGCGTGCTAGCTGTGTAGGACAGTGAAGAGGCTGACGCGTGTGTGTCCGTAGAGCTGCTAGAAAGCGTACGTGACGAGCAGGAAGGGCTTTCAGAGCAGCCGGTTCTCGTCTTGCACAGTCGCCACACATCCGCACTTTTAGTGCCTCAGAACCCCGGACAGCTTGCAAAACACGGCTGTAACTGTCCCAGCGCAAGCTGTTCAGGAAAGCACAGAAACGTGATGTTCGCGTGCTTTTAGCGCTGCTCGCAAGAAGCCTCCGGAGCAGGCACTTCTCGTGCAGCAACAACCGTGCCTGCTACGATCTTTCCTAGCCTCTTTTCCTCCGGGCAGCCGGCTTGAGCTGATGTGAAGTGTTGGTGGGCAAATCATCCAGAGAAGCGTCGCAATGCTTCTGGGCTGTTAGCAAGAGCTTTCCTTGCTGAGCCTTTTCACGTTGGAGATTAGCTGGACATTTGCCGGTTTAGTGCCTTGTTTCTTCTGCGCAGCTTGCACAAAGCTCATTGCGGCTTTCGCGGTTCGAGTTGTGCATCGCCGGAGCTCTGCGGGAAAGAGCGAGAGAAGAGCCGCGAAAGCTCCGAGTGCGGCCAGCTCGCGTGTAGCCGCGAATGTGCGCTGTTCGCCGGTTGCAGGGCGAGTGCCTTCTGCGCGGCTGCTTCCAAGTTGACGGTAACTGCCAGCGTGCTAGCTGTGTAGGACAGTGAAGAGGCTGACGCGTGTGTGTCCGTAGAGCTGCTAGAAAGCGTACGTGACGAGCAGGAAGGGCTTTCAGAGCAGCCGGTTCTCGTCTTGCACAGTCGCCACACATCCGCACTTTTAGTGCCTCAGAACCCCGGACAGCTTGCAAAACACGGCTGTAACTGTCCCAGCGCAAGCTGTTCAGGAAAGCACAGAAACGCGATGTTCGCGTGCTTTTAGCGCTGCTCGCAAGAAGCCTCCGGAGCAGGCACTTCTCGTGCAGCAACAACCGTGCCTGCTACGATCTTTCCTAGCCTCTTTTCCTCCGGGCAGCCGGCTTGAGCTGATGTGAAGTGTTGGTGGGCAAATCATCCAGAGAAGAGTCGCAATGCTTCTGGGCTGTTAGCAAGAGCTTTCCTTGCTGAGCCTTTTCACGTTGGAGATTAGCTGGACATTTGCCGGTTTAGTGCCTTGTTTCTTCTGCGCAGCTTGCACAAAGCTCATTGCGGCTTTCGCGGTTCGAGTTGTGCATCGCCGGAGCTCTGCGGGAAAGAGCGAGAGAAGAGCCGCGAAAGCTCCGAGTGCGGCCAGCTCGCGTGTAGCCGCGAATGTGCGCTGTTCGCCGGTTGCAGGGCGAGTGCCTTCTGCGCGGCTGCTTCCAAGTTGACGGTAACTGCCAGCGTGCTAGCTGTGTAGGACAGTGAAGAGGCTGACGCGTGTGTGTCCGTAGAGCTGCTAGAAAGCGTACGTGACGAGCAGGAAGGGCTTTCAGAGCAGCCGGTTCTCGTCTTGCACAGTCGCCACACATCCGCACTTTTAGTGCCTCAGAACCCCGGACAGCTTGCAAAACACGGCTGTAACTGTCCCAGCGCAAGCTGTTCAGGAAAGCACAGAAACGCGATGTTCGCGTGCTTTTAGCGCTGCTCGCAAGAAGCCTCCGGAGCAGGCACTTCTCGTGCAGCAACAACCGTGCCTGCTACGATCTTTCCTAGCCTCTTTTCCTCCGGGCAGCCGGCTTGAGCTGATGTGAAGTGTTGGTGGGCAAATCATCCAGAGAAGCGTCGCAATGCTTCTGGGCTGTTAGCAAGAGCTTTCCTTGCTGAGCCTTTTCACGTTGGAGATTAGCTGGACATTTGCCGGTTTAGTGCCTTGTTTCTTCTGCGCAGCTTGCACAAAGCTCATTGCGGCTTTCGCGGTTCGAGTTGTGCATCGCCGGAGCTCTGCGGGAAAGAGCGAGAGAAGAGCCGCGAAAGCTCCGAGTGCGGCCAGCTCGCGTGTAGCCGCGAATGTGCGCTGTTCGCCGGTTGCAGGGCGAGTGCCTTCTGCGCGGCTGCTTCCAAGTTGACGGTAACTGCCAGCGTGCTAGCTGTGTAGGACAGTGAAGAGGCTGACGCGTGTGTGTCCGTAGAGCTGCTAGAAAGCGTACGTGACGAGCAGGAAGGGCTTTCAGAGCAGCCGGTTCTCGTCTTGCACAGTCGCCACACATCCGCACTTTTAGTGCCTCAGAACCCCGGACAGCTTGCAAAACACGGCTGTAACTGTCCCAGCGCAAGCTGTTCAGGAAAGCACAGAAACGCGATGTTCGCGTGCTTTTAGCGCTGCTCGCAAGAAGCCTCCGGAGCAGGCACTTCTCGTGCAGCAACAACCGTGCCTGCTACGATCTTTCCTAGCCTCTTTTCCTCCGGGCAGCCGGCTTGAGCTGATGTGAAGTGTTGGTGGGCAAATCATCCAGAGAAGAGTCGCAATGCTTCTGGGCTGTTAGCAAGAGCTTTCCTTGCTGAGCCTTTTCACGTTGGAGATTAGCTGGACATTTGCCGGTTTAGTGCCTTGTTTCTTCTGCGCAGCTTGCACAAAGCTCATTGCGGCTTTCGCGGTTCGAGTTGTGCATCGCCGGAGCTCTGCGGGAAAGAGCGAGAGAAGAGCCGCGAAAGCTCCGAGTGCGGCCAGCTCGCGTGTAGCCGCGAATGTGCGCTGTTCGCCGGTTGCAGGGCGAGTGCCTTCTGCGCGGCTGCTTCCAAGTTGACGGTAACTGCCAGCGTGCTAGCTGTGTAGGACAGTGAAGAGGCTGACGCGTGTGTGTCCGTAGAGCTGCTAGAAAGCGTACGTGACGAGCAGGAAGGGCTTTCAGAGCAGCCGGTTCTCGTCTTGCACAGTCGCCACACATCCGCACTTTTAGTGCCTCAGAACCCCGGACAGCTTGCAAAACACGGCTGTAACTGTCCCAGCGCAAGCTGTTCAGGAAAGCACAGAAACGCGATGTTCGCGTGCTTTTAGCGCTGCTCGCAAGAAGCCTCCGGAGCAGGCACTTCTCGTGCAGCAACAACCGTGCCTGCTACGATCTTTCCTAGCCTCTTTTCCTCCGGGCAGCCGGCTTGAGCTGATGTGAAGTGTTGGTGGGCAAATCATCCAGAGAAGCGTCGCAATGCTTCTGGGCTGTTAGCAAGAGCTTTCCTTGCTGACCCTTTTCACGTTGGAGATTAGCTGGACATTTGCCGGTTTAGTGCCTTGTTTCTTCTGCGCAGCTTGCACAAAGCTCATTGCGGCTTTCGCGGTTCGAGTTGTGCATCGCCGGAGCTCTGCGGGAAAGAGCGAGAGAAGAGCCGCGAAAGCTCCGAGTGCGGCCAGCTCGCGTGTAGCCGCGAATGTGCGCTGTTCGCCGGTTGCAGGGCGAGTGCCTTCTGCGCGGCTGCTTCCAAGTTGACGGTAACTGCCAGCGTGCTAGCTGTGTAGGACAGTGAAGAGGCTGACGCGTGTGTGTCCGTAGAGCTGCTAGAAAGCGTACGTGACGAGCAGGAAGGGCTTTCAGAGCAGCCGGTTCTCGTCTTGCACAGTCGCCACACATCCGCACTTTTAGTGCCTCAGAACCCCGGACAGCTTGCAAAACACGGCTGTAACTGTCCCAGCGCAAGCTGTTCAGGAAAGCACAGAAACGCGATGTTCGCGTGCTTTTAGCGCTGCTCGCAAGAAGCCTCCGGAGCAGGCACTTCTCGTGCAGCAACAACCGTGCCTGCTACGATCTTTCCTAGCCTCTTTTCCTCCGGGCAGCCGGCTTGAGCTGATGTGAAGTGTTGGTGGGCAAATCATCCAGAGAAGCGTCGCAATGCTTCTGGGCTGTTAGCAAGAGCTTTCCTTGCTGAGCCTTTTCACGTTGGAGATTAGCTGGACATTTGCCGGTTTAGTGCCTTGTTTCTTCTGCGCAGCTTGCACAAAGCTCATTGCGGCTTTCGCGGTTCGAGTTGTGCATCGCCGGAGCTCTGCGGGAAAGAGCGAGAGAAGAGCCGCGAAAGCTCCGAGTGCGGCCAGCTCGCGTGTAGCCGCGAATGTGCGCTGTTCGCCGGTTGCAGGGCGACTGCCTTCTGCGCGGCTGCTTCCAAGTTGACGGTAACTGCCAGCGTGCTAGCTGTGTAGGACAGTGAAGAGGCTGACGCGTGTGTGTCCGTAGAGCTGCTAGAAAGCGTACGTGACGAGCAGGAAGGGCTTTCAGAGCAGCCGGTTCTCGTCTTGCACAGTCGCCACACATCCGCACTTTTAGTGCCTCAGAACCCCGGACAGCTTGCAAAACACGGCTGTAACTGTCCCAGCGCAAGCTGTTCAGGAAAGCACAGAAACGCGATGTTCGCGTGCTTTTAGCGCTGCTCGCAAGAAGCCTCCGGAGCAGGCACTTCTCGTGCAGCAACAACCGTGCCTGCTACGATCTTTCCTAGCCTCTTTTCCTCCGGGCAGCCGGCTTGAGCTGATGTGAAGTGTTGGTGGGCAAATCATCCAGAGAAGCGTCGCAATGCTTCTGGGCTGTTAGCAAGAGCTTTCCTTGCTGAGCCTTTTCACGTTGGAGATTAGCTGGACATTTGCCGGTTTAGTGCCTTGTTTCTTCTGCGCAGCTTGCACAAAGCTCATTGCGGCTTTCGCGGTTCGAGTTGTGCATCGCCGGAGCTCTGCGGGAAAGAGCGAGAGAAGAGCCGCGAAAGCTCCGAGTGCGGCCAGCTCGCGTGTAGCCGCGAATGTGCGCTGTTCGCCGGTTGCAGGGCGACTGCCTTCTGCGCGGCTGCTTCCAAGTTGACGGTAACTGCCAGCGTGCTAGCTGTGTAGGACAGTGAAGAGGCTGACGCGTGTGTGTCCGTAGAGCTGCTAGAAAGCGTACGTGACGAGCAGGAAGGGCTTTCAGAGCAGCCGGTTCTCGTCTTGCACAGTCGCCACACATCCGCACTTTTAGTGCCTCAGAACCCCGGACAGCTTGCAAAACACGGCTGTAACTGTCCCAGCGCAAGCTGTTCAGGAAAGCACAGAAACGCGATGTTCGCGTGCTTTTAGCGCTGCTCGCAAGAAGCCTCCGGAGCAGGCACTTCTCGTGCAGCAACAACCGTGCCTGCTACGATCTTTCCTAGCCTCTTTTCCTCCGGGCAGCCGGCTTGAGCTGATGTGAAGTGTTGGTGGGCAAATCATCCAGAGAAGCGTCGCAATGCTTCTGGGCTGTTAGCAAGAGCTTTCCTTGCTGAGCCTTTTCACGTTGGAGATTAGCTGGACATTTGCCGGTTTAGTGCCTTGTTTCTTCTGCGCAGCTTGCACAAAGCTCATTGCGGCTTTCGCGGTTCGAGTTGTGCATCGCCGGAGCTCTGCGGGAAAGAGCGAGAGAAGAGCCGCGAAAGCTCCGAGTGCGGCCAGCTCGCGTGTAGCCGCGAATGTGCGCTGTTCGCCGGTTGCAGGGCGAGTGCCTTCTGCGCGGCTGCTTCCAAGTTGACGGTAACTGCCAGCGTGCTAGCTGTGTAGGACAGTGAAGAGGCTGACGCGTGTGTGTCCGTAGAGCTGCTAGAAAGCGTACGTGACGAGCAGGAAGGGCTTTCAGAGCAGCCGGTTCTCGTCTTGCACAGTCGCCACACATCCGCACTTTTAGTGCCTCAGAACCCCGGACAGCTTGCAAAACACGGCTGTAACTGTCCCAGCGCAAGCTGTTCAGGAAAGCACAGAAACGCGATGTTCGCGTGCTTTTAGCGCTGCTCGCAAGAAGCCTCCGGAGCAGGCACTTCTCGTGCAGCAACAACCGTGCCTGCTACGATCTTTCCTAGCCTCTTTTCCTCCGGGCAGCCGGCTTGAGCTGATGTGAAGTGTTGGTGGGCAAATCATCCAGAGAAGCGTCGCAATGCTTCTGGGCTGTTAGCAAGAGCTTTCCTTGCTGAGCCTTTTCACGTTGGAGATTAGCTGGACATTTGCCGGTTTAGTGCCTTGTTTCTTCTGCGCAGCTTGCACAAAGCTCATTGCGGCTTTCGCGGTTCGAGTTGTGCATCGCCGGAGCTCTGCGGGAAAGAGCGAGAGAAGAGCCGCGAAAGCTCCGAGTGCGGCCAGCTCGCGTGTAGCCGCGAATGTGCGCTGTTCGCCGGTTGCAGGGCGAGTGCCTTCTGCGCGGCTGCTTCCAAGTTGACGGTAACTGCCAGCGTGCTAGCTGTGTAGGACAGTGAAGAGGCTGACGCGTGTGTGTCCGTAGAGCTGCTAGAAAGCGTACGTGACGAGCAGGAAGGGCTTTCAGAGCAGCCGGTTCTCGTCTTGCACAGTCGCCACACATCCGCACTTTTAGTGCCTCAGAACCCCGGACAGCTTGCAAAACACGGCTGTAACTGTCCCAGCGCAAGCTGTTCAGGAAAGCACAGAAACGCGATGTTCGCGTGCTTTTAGCGCTGCTCGCAAGAAGCCTCCGGAGCAGGCACTTCTCGTGCAGCAACAACCGTGCCTGCTACGATCTTTCCTAGCCTCTTTTCCTCCGGGCAGCCGGCTTGAGCTGATGTGAAGTGTTGGTGGGCAAATCATCCAGAGAAGCGTCGCAATGCTTCTGGGCTGTTAGCAAGAGCTTTCCTTGCTGAGCCTTTTCACGTTGGAGATTAGCTGGACATTTGCCGGTTTAGTGCCTTGTTTCTTCTGCGCAGCTTGCACAAAGCTCATTGCGGCTTTCGCGGTTCGAGTTGTGCATCGCCGGAGCTCTGCGGGAAAGAGCGAGAGAAGAGCCGCGAAAGCTCCGAGTGCGGCCAGCTCGCGTGTAGCCGCGAATGTGCGCTGTTCGCCGGTTGCAGGGCGACTGCCTTCTGCGCGGCTGCTTCCAAGTTGACGGTAACTGCCAGCGTGCTAGCTGTGTAGGACAGTGAAGAGGCTGACGCGTGTGTGTCCGTAGAGCTGCTAGAAAGCGTACGTGACGAGCAGGAAGGGCTTTCAGAGCAGCCGGTTCTCGTCTTGCACAGTCGCCACACATCCGCACTTTTAGTGCCTCAGAACCCCGGACAGCTTGCAAAACACGGCTGTAACTGTCCCAGCGCAAGCTGTTCAGGAAAGCACAGAAACGCGATGTTCGCGTGCTTTTAGCGCTGCTCGCAAGAAGCCTCCGGAGCAGGCACTTCTCGTGCAGCAACAACCGTGCCTGCTACGATCTTTCCTAGCCTCTTTTCCTCCGGGCAGCCGGCTTGAGCTGATGTGAAGTGTTGGTGGGCAAATCATCCAGAGAAGCGTCGCAATGCTTCTGGGCTGTTAGCAAGAGCTTTCCTTGCTGAGCCTTTTCACGTTGGAGATTAGCTGGACATTTGCCGGTTTAGTGCCTTGTTTCTTCTGCGCAGCTTGCACAAAGCTCATTGCGGCTTTCGCGGTTCGAGTTGTGCATCGCCGGAGCTCTGCGGGAAAGAGCGAGAGAAGAGCCGCGAAAGCTCCGAGTGCGGCCAGCTCGCGTGTAGCCGCGAATGTGCGCTGTTCGCCGGTTGCAGGGCGACTGCCTTCTGCGCGGCTGCTTCCAAGTTGACGGTAACTGCCAGCGTGCTAGCTGTGTAGGACAGTGAAGAGGCTGACGCGTGTGTGTCCGTAGAGCTGCTAGAAAGCGTACGTGACGAGCAGGAAGGGCTTTCAGAGCAGCCGGTTCTCGTCTTGCACAGTCGCCACACATCCGCACTTTTAGTGCCTCAGAACCCCGGACAGCTTGCAAAACACGGCTGTAACTGTCCCAGCGCAAGCTGTTCAGGAAAGCACAGAAACGCGATGTTCGCGTGCTTTTAGCGCTGCTCGCAAGAAGCCTCCGGAGCAGGCACTTCTCGTGCAGCAACAACCGTGCCTGCTACGATCTTTCCTAGCCTCTTTTCCTCCGGGCAGCCGGCTTGAGCTGATGTGAAGTGTTGGTGGGCAAATCATCCAGAGAAGCGTCGCAATGCTTCTGGGCTGTTAGCAAGAGCTTTCCTTGCTGAGCCTTTTCACGTTGGAGATTAGCTGGACATTTGCCGGTTTAGTGCCTTGTTTCTTCTGCGCAGCTTGCACAAAGCTCATTGCGGCTTTCGCGGTTCGAGTTGTGCATCGCCGGAGCTCTGCGGGAAAGAGCGAGAGAAGAGCCGCGAAAGCTCCGAGTGCGGCCAGCTCGCGTGTAGCCGCGAATGTGCGCTGTTCGCCGGTTGCAGGGCGAGTGCCTTCTGCGCGGCTGCTTCCAAGTTGACGGTAACTGCCAGCGTGCTAGCTGTGTAGGACAGTGAAGAGGCTGACGCGTGTGTGTCCGTAGAGCTGCTAGAAAGCGTACGTGACGAGCAGGAAGGGCTTTCAGAGCAGCCGGTTCTCGTCTTGCACAGTCGCCACACATCCGCACTTTTAGTGCCTCAGAACCCCGGACAGCTTGCAAAACACGGCTGTAACTGTCCCAGCGCAAGCTGTTCAGGAAAGCACAGAAACGCGATGTTCGCGTGCTTTTAGCGCTGCTCGCAAGAAGCCTCCGGAGCAGGCACTTCTCGTGCAGCAACAACCGTGCCTGCTACGATCTTTCCTAGCCTCTTTTCCTCCGGGCAGCCGGCTTGAGCTGATGTGAAGTGTTGGTGGGCAAATCATCCAGAGAAGCGTCGCAATGCTTCTGGGCTGTTAGCAAGAGCTTTCCTTGCTGAGCCTTTTCACGTTGGAGATTAGCTGGACATTTGCCGGTTTAGTGCCTTGTTTCTTCTGCGCAGCTTGCACAAAGCTCATTGCGGCTTTCGCGGTTCGAGTTGTGCATCGCCGGAGCTCTGCGGGAAAGAGCGAGAGAAGAGCCGCGAAAGCTCCGAGTGCGGCCAGCTCGCGTGTAGCCGCGAATGTGCGCTGTTCGCCGGTTGCAGGGCGAGTGCCTTCTGCGCGGCTGCTTCCAAGTTGACGGTAACTGCCAGCGTGCTAGCTGTGTAGGACAGTGAAGAGGCTGACGCGTGTGTGTCCGTAGAGCTGCTAGAAAGCGTACGTGACGAGCAGGAAGGGCTTTCAGAGCAGCCGGTTCTCGTCTTGCACAGTCGCCACACATCCGCACTTTTAGTGCCTCAGAACCCCGGACAGCTTGCAAAACACGGCTGTAACTGTCCCAGCGCAAGCTGTTCAGGAAAGCACAGAAACGCGATGTTCGCGTGCTTTTAGCGCTGCTCGCAAGAAGCCTCCGGAGCAGGCACTTCTCGTGCAGCAACAACCGTGCCTGCTACGATCTTTCCTAGCCTCTTTTCCTCCGGGCAGCCGGCTTGAGCTGATGTGAAGTGTTGGTGGGCAAATCATCCAGAGAAGCGTCGCAATGCTTCTGGGCTGTTAGCAAGAGCTTTCCTTGCTGAGCCTTTTCACGTTGGAGATTAGCTGGACATTTGCCGGTTTAGTGCCTTGTTTCTTCTGCGCAGCTTGCACAAAGCTCATTGCGGCTTTCGCGGTTCGAGTTGTGCATCGCCGGAGCTCTGCGGGAAAGAGCGAGAGAAGAGCCGCGAAAGCTCCGAGTGCGGCCAGCTCGCGTGTAGCCGCGAATGTGCGCTGTTCGCCGGTTGCAGGGCGACTGCCTTCTGCGCGGCTGCTTCCAAGTTGACGGTAACTGCCAGCGTGCTAGCTGTGTAGGACAGTGAAGAGGCTGACGCGTGTGTGTCCGTAGAGCTGCTAGAAAGCGTACGTGACGAGCAGGAAGGGCTTTCAGAGCAGCCGGTTCTCGTCTTGCACAGTCGCCACACATCCGCACTTTTAGTGCCTCAGAACCCCGGACAGCTTGCAAAACACGGCTGTAACTGTCCCAGCGCAAGCTGTTCAGGAAAGCACAGAAACGCGATGTTCGCGTGCTTTTAGCGCTGCTCGCAAGAAGCCTCCGGAGCAGGCACTTCTCGTGCAGCAACAACCGTGCCTGCTACGATCTTTCCTAGCCTCTTTTCCTCCGGGCAGCCGGCTTGAGCTGATGTGAAGTGTTGGTGGGCAAATCATCCAGAGAAGCGTCGCAATGCTTCTGGGCTGTTAGCAAGAGCTTTCCTTGCTGAGCCTTTTCACGTTGGAGATTAGCTGGACATTTGCCGGTTTAGTGCCTTGTTTCTTCTGCGCAGCTTGCACAAAGCTCATTGCGGCTTTCGCGGTTCGAGTTGTGCATCGCCGGAGCTCTGCGGGAAAGAGCGAGAGAAGAGCCGCGAAAGCTCCGAGTGCGGCCAGCTCGCGTGTAGCCGCGAATGTGCGCTGTTCGCCGGTTGCAGGGCGACTGCCTTCTGCGCGGCTGCTTCCAAGTTGACGGTAACTGCCAGCGTGCTAGCTGTGTAGGACAGTGAAGAGGCTGACGCGTGTGTGTCCGTAGAGCTGCTAGAAAGCGTACGTGACGAGCAGGAAGGGCTTTCAGAGCAGCCGGTTCTCGTCTTGCACAGTCGCCACACATCCGCACTTTTAGTGCCTCAGAACCCCGGACAGCTTGCAAAACACGGCTGTAACTGTCCCAGCGCAAGCTGTTCAGGAAAGCACAGAAACGCGATGTTCGCGTGCTTTTAGCGCTGCTCGCAAGAAGCCTCCGGAGCAGGCACTTCTCGTGCAGCAACAACCGTGCCTGCTACGATCTTTCCTAGCCTCTTTTCCTCCGGGCAGCCGGCTTGAGCTGATGTGAAGTGTTGGTGGGCAAATCATCCAGAGAAGCGTCGCAATGCTTCTGGGCTGTTAGCAAGAGCTTTCCTTGCTGAGCCTTTTCACGTTGGAGATTAGCTGGACATTTGCCGGTTTAGTGCCTTGTTTCTTCTGCGCAGCTTGCACAAAGCTCATTGCGGCTTTCGCGGTTCGAGTTGTGCATCGCCGGAGCTCTGCGGGAAAGAGCGAGAGAAGAGCCGCGAAAGCTCCGAGTGCGGCCAGCTCGCGTGTAGCCGCGAATGTGCGCTGTTCGCCGGTTGCAGGGCGACTGCCTTCTGCGCGGCTGCTTCCAAGTTGACGGTAACTGCCAGCGTGCTAGCTGTGTAGGACAGTGAAGAGGCTGACGCGTGTGTGTCCGTAGAGCTGCTAGAAAGCGTACGTGACGAGCAGGAAGGGCTTTCAGAGCAGCCGGTTCTCGTCTTGCACAGTCGCCACACATCCGCACTTTTAGTGCCTCAGAACCCCGGACAGCTTGCAAAACACGGCTGTAACTGTCCCAGCGCAAGCTGTTCAGGAAAGCACAGAAACGCGATGTTCGCGTGCTTTTAGCGCTGCTCGCAAGAAGCCTCCGGAGCAGGCACTTCTCGTGCAGCAACAACCGTGCCTGCTACGATCTTTCCTAGCCTCTTTTCCTCCGGGCAGCCGGCTTGAGCTGATGTGAAGTGTTGGTGGGCAAATCATCCAGAGAAGCGTCGCAATGCTTCTGGGCTGTTAGCAAGAGCTTTCCTTGCTGAGCCTTTTCACGTTGGAGATTAGCTGGACATTTGCCGGTTTAGTGCCTTGTTTCTTCTGCGCAGCTTGCACAAAGCTCATTGCGGCTTTCGCGGTTCGAGTTGTGCATCGCCGGAGCTCTGCGGGAAAGAGCGAGAGAAGAGCCGCGAAAGCTCCGAGTGCGGCCAGCTCGCGTGTAGCCGCGAATGTGCGCTGTTCGCCGGTTGCAGGGCGACTGCCTTCTGCGCGGCTGCTTCCAAGTTGACGGTAACTGCCAGCGTGCTAGCTGTGTAGGACAGTGAAGAGGCTGACGCGTGTGTGTCCGTAGAGCTGCTAGAAAGCGTACGTGACGAGCAGGAAGGGCTTTCAGAGCAGCCGGTTCTCGTCTTGCACAGTCGCCACACATCCGCACTTTTAGTGCCTCAGAACCCCGGACAGCTTGCAAAACACGGCTGTAACTGTCCCAGCGCAAGCTGTTCAGGAAAGCACAGAAACGCGATGTTCGCGTGCTTTTAGCGCTGCTCGCAAGAAGCCTCCGGAGCAGGCACTTCTCGTGCAGCAACAACCGTGCCTGCTACGATCTTTCCTAGCCTCTTTTCCTCCGGGCAGCCGGCTTGAGCTGATGTGAAGTGTTGGTGGGCAAATCATCCAGAGAAGCGTCGCAATGCTTCTGGGCTGTTAGCAAGAGCTTTCCTTGCTGAGCCTTTTCACGTTGGAGATTAGCTGGACATTTGCCGGTTTAGTGCCTTGTTTCTTCTGCGCAGCTTGCACAAAGCTCATTGCGGCTTTCGCGGTTCGAGTTGTGCATCGCCGGAGCTCTGCGGGAAAGAGCGAGAGAAGAGCCGCGAAAGCTCCGAGTGCGGCCAGCTCGCGTGTAGCCGCGAATGTGCGCTGTTCGCCGGTTGCAGGGCGAGTGCCTTCTGCGCGGCTGCTTCCAAGTTGACGGTAACTGCCAGCGTGCTAGCTGTGTAGGACAGTGAAGAGGCTGACGCGTGTGTGTCCGTAGAGCTGCTAGAAAGCGTACGTGACGAGCAGGAAGGGCTTTCAGAGCAGCCGGTTCTCGTCTTGCACAGTCGCCACACATCCGCACTTTTAGTGCCTCAGAACCCCGGACAGCTTGCAAAACACGGCTGTAACTGTCCCAGCGCAAGCTGTTCAGGAAAGCACAGAAACGCGATGTTCGCGTGCTTTTAGCGCTGCTCGCAAGAAGCCTCCGGAGCAGGCACTTCTCGTGCAGCAACAACCGTGCCTGCTACGATCTTTCCTAGCCTCTTTTCCTCCGGGCAGCCGGCTTGAGCTGATGTGAAGTGTTGGTGGGCAAATCATCCAGAGAAGAGTCGCAATGCTTCTGGGCTGTTAGCAAGAGCTTTCCTTGCTGACCCTTTTCACGTTGGAGATTAGCTGGACATTTGCCGGTTTAGTGCCTTGTTTCTTCTGCGCAGCTTGCACAAAGCTCATTGCGGCTTTCGCGGTTCGAGTTGTGCATCGCCGGAGCTCTGCGGGAAAGAGCGAGAGAAGAGCCGCGAAAGCTCCGAGTGCGGCCAGCTCGCGTGTAGCCGCGAATGTGCGCTGTTCGCCGGTTGCAGGGCGAGTGCCTTCTGCGCGGCTGCTTCCAAGTTGACGGTAACTGCCAGCGTGCTAGCTGTGTAGGACAGTGAAGAGGCTGACGCGTGTGTGTCCGTAGAGCTGCTAGAAAGCGTACGTGACGAGCAGGAAGGGCTTTCAGAGCAGCCGGTTCTCGTCTTGCACAGTCGCCACACATCCGCACTTTTAGTGCCTCAGAACCCCGGACAGCTTGCAAAACACGGCTGTAACTGTCCCAGCGCAAGCTGTTCAGGAAAGCACAGAAACGCGATGTTCGCGTGCTTTTAGCGCTGCTCGCAAGAAGCCTCCGGAGCAGGCACTTCTCGTGCAGCAACAACCGTGCCTGCTACGATCTTTCCTAGCCTCTTTTCCTCCGGGCAGCCGGCTTGAGCTGATGTGAAGTGTTGGTGGGCAAATCATCCAGAGAAGAGTCGCAATGCTTCTGGGCTGTTAGCAAGAGCTTTCCTTGCTGACCCTTTTCACGTTGGAGATTAGCTGGACATTTGCCGGTTTAGTGCCTTGTTTCTTCTGCGCAGCTTGCACAAAGCTCATTGCGGCTTTCGCGGTTCGAGTTGTGCATCGCCGGAGCTCTGCGGGAAAGAGCGAGAGAAGAGCCGCGAAAGCTCCGAGTGCGGCCAGCTCGCGTGTAGCCGCGATGATGCGCTGTTCGCCGGTTGCAGGGCGACTGCCTTCTGCGCGGCTGCTTCCAAGTTGACGGTAACTGCCAGCGTGCTAGCTGTGTAGGACAGTGAAGAGGCTGACGCGTGTGTGTCCGTAGAGCTGCTAGAAAGCGTACGTGAAGAGCAGGAAGGGCTTTCAGAGCAGCCGGTTCTCGTCTTGGACAGTCGCCACACATCCGCACTTTTAGTGCCTCAGAACCCCGGACAGCTTGCAAAACGCGGCTGTAACTGTCCCAGCGCAAGCTGTTCAGGAAAGCACAGAAACGCGATGTTCGTGTGCTTTTAGCGCTGCTCGCAAGAAGCCTCCGGAGCAGGCACTTCTCGTGCCCCACAGTTTTGAGGAATCAGCTAGCAAAGGACTTGGAATCATGGGAACCACCTTCAGAAGAAGGGAAGGTGTTACAGTATGTAGACGACCTTCTTATTGCAACCAGAACCAAAGAATCCTGTGTCTTTTGGACCGTGAGTCTGTTAAATTTCCTGGGACTACAGGGATATCGGGTTTCTAAGAAAAAGGCACAGGCGTTGTTACAACCCCAGGTCACGTACCTGGGGTACGAGATCAGTGCCGGACAACGGATCCTAGGACAAGCCCGGAAAGAGGCCATATGCCAAAGCCCCCGACCACAAACTATAAAGGAACTACGGACATTCTTAGGAATGACAGGGTGGTGCCAACTTTGGATATGTGATTATGGTCTGCCTGTTTAAGCCACTCTATTCCCTGATAGCAGCTAACCAAAAGGATCTCCAGTGGGATGCTGAGTCAGATCGAGCCTTCCATCAGCTGAAGAAAGCCCTGATGTCGGCATCAGCATTGGGACTTCCTGATGTGAGTAAGCCATTTTTTCTATTTTCCCACGAAAAACAAGGAATGGCACTAGGAATATTGGCACAAGATTTGGGACCATACAGACGGGCGGTAGCATACTTCTCCAAACAGCTGGATGCCGCTGCGAAAGGGTGGCTGTTCTGGTTTTGTTAGTGGGGGGGTGCTAAGGTGGTAGCTTCTGTAGGAAACTGCTAGAAGTCGCTCCCCTTTGTTCAGTGGACTTGGCCGGGCCTAGGGCGGACCCACTGCTGGCCAAGGCCGAGCCAATTGGTAGCAGAATGTTCTGTGATAATGCCTCTGCTATAACATATTTAAGAAGGGGGAAACAGAAAAAAAAAAAGGGAGAGATGTGAAGCAGCTGAGCGGGGGGCAGAGAGGGGGAAGCGCGAGCCTTGTGGGCCTTGCAGGCCTCACCCTCTGGCCTCCCGCCGGGCAGCCGACTGGGCCCAACTCGGCCCGGCCTGGCTGCAAGAAGTGGAGAGGAGCAGTTGAAGTGAATAAGATGTAAAAAGGATCCTGAGAGGCGTCTGCCAGCCTGTTGTGAGGAACGGCTGCAGACGCCAAGGTCAGTGAAGGAGGAGGGGGAGGAGTAATGCGGCTCCTGGCCAAGATTCCTCTGCAACTCGTGGTGACGACCATGGTGGAGCAGGTTGTCCCCCTGCAGCCCATGGAGGTCCACGGAGGGGCAGAGGTCCACCTGCAGCCTGTGGAGGACCCCACGCCGGAACAGGTAGAGGCCTGAAGGAGACTGTGCCCCGTGGAGGGCCCGCTGGGACAGCTGTTCTAGAGGGACTGCACCCTGTGGAAGAGATGACCCATGCCGGGGCAGTTTCACGGAGGACTGTGGCCCGTGGGAGGGACCCCACGCTGGAGCAGAGGAGGAATGCAAGTAGTTCTTCCCCCAACGATGACACAGAGGCGTAAAACAACGCGTGATGAACTGACTGCGACCCCCATTCCCCCCCCCCCCGACCCCCCCTCCATGCTGCTCGGGAGGGGAAGGTAGTAGAGATAATGTTAAGCCCGGGAAGAGGGAGGAGTGGGGGGAGGTTATCTTGTTCCCTGTCTCATTCTCCTGCTAGTTTTAGAAATAAATGAGTGTTTTTCCCCAAGTCGAGTCTGTTTTGCCTGTAACGGTAACTTTACAAATTTCTTCCCGTCCTTATCTCAAACCTCGAGCCGTTTTTCTTATATCATCTCCCCCTATTCTCTCGGAGGGTGGGGGGAGCGAGAGAGAGACTGTGTAGTCTGGTCCTGATCAGGGCTGAACTGCGACAGTGGCCCAGCTGTCTGAGAGCAGTAGCAGCTGTCATTCTAAACATTCAAGAAGCCTGAAAGTTCACTCTAGGCCAGAAAATGACTGTCCTAGTTTCCCAGACTGTATCTGCGGTCCTTGAAGCAAAAGGAGGGCATTGGCTTTCCCCACAAAGGTTCCTGAAATATCAAGCTATAATGGTTGAACAGGATGATGTTGAAATCGTGACCACAAACATCATCAATCCGGCCTCATTCCTTGATGGGAACATCGGGGAGCCGGTGAGTCATGACTGCTTGGAAACAATTGAAACCATGTATTCTAGTCGAACGGATCTTAAAGATGTCCCTGTCGATGGAGCCGAACATTGGTTCACCGATGGAAGCAGCTATATGTTAAATGGAAGGCGACATTCCGGATATGCTGTTACCACTTTTGAAAAGGTGATAGAGTCCAGGCCACTATCAGCCGACGTCTCAGCCCAAAAGGCCGAGATCATAGCCCTTACCTGAGCCCTGGAGAGAGCCCAGGGAAGGACTGTAAACATTTGGACTGACCCTAAATATGCCTTTGGGGTGGTACATGCCCATGGAGCAATATGGAAGGAAAGAGGACTGTTAAATTCTCATGGAAAAACCATCAAACACGCAGAAGGGATTTTGAAAATCCTGAATGCAGTCCAGCTTCCCAAAAAGGTGGCAATTATGCATATTAAAGCACACCAGAAAGTGAGCACAGAATTGGAAAGAGGAAATGAGCTGGCAGATAGGGAAGCAAAACAAGCAGCTAGAGAAACAATCAAGGTAGAGGGTGCGCTAATACCTGATGGACAGGTATTTCTAGAAGGTAAACCAGAATACACAAAGGAAGTCGGCAAACTTATTAATGATCTAAAGGGGTCATATAATGAGGAAGGGTGGGCCAATTACTACCCCTCACACGGGAGGGTAGTAATTCCCTCCTACATGATATGGTCAGTAGTCCGAGAAGAACATAGAAAAAGACACTGGGGGGAGGGGGGGGCAGAAGCCCTATATAAAGATCTCATCAGGAACATAATAGCGTGAAACTTAGACACTACCGTTAGACAAGTAACTCAACAATGTGATCTTTGTCTCCAGACTAATCCTAAAGTTGTAAAAGGGCCGAAACTTGAAAAAATCGGAAAGGGGAATGGTCCGGGACAACGTTGGCAGATTGATTTCTCAGAACTCCCTAGAAAAGGGGGGTATCGATACTTATTAGTACTTACGGATACCTTTTCAGGCTGGCCAGAAGCTTTCCCGTGCGGAACTGCTAAAGCCTGGGAAGTAACCAAAATACTGCTCCAGGAAATAGTACCTAGGTTTGGAGTCGCAGCAGTAATGTCATCGGATAGAGGACCACATTTTGTGTCCAGAATAGTACAAGCAATTAGCCACCATCTAGGGATAGAGTGGCAATTACATACCTCTTACCGACCACAATCAAGTGGCCAGGTGGAGAAAATGAATCACCTAATCAAACAACAGATTGTCAAGTTGGGTCAGGAAACTAATCTAACTTTACCATTAGCTCTTATACGAATACGAACCAGACCAAGAGCAAGAGAAGGGCTTAGTCCATTCGAAATTCTATATGGACGACCCTATGGGGTACAAAAGGGAACGTCTTCACAAATTGGTGAAGAAATAATGACCTCCTATATGGTGGCACTAAACAAACAATTAAAAAGAATTGAAAAACATGCAATGGGAACACGTCGTAGGGGTCTGGATGGGCCTGTTCACGATATACAACCAGGGGACTATGTATATGTTAAGTCTCTTACAGAAAAAACTCTGGAACCACAGTGGGCCGGACCTTTTCAAGTCCTCCTCTCCACCTACACGGCAATTAAGGTAAAGGGACAGAACTCCTGGATACACCATACTCGGATCAAGAGAGCCTCTGCAACCTTGTGGAAAGTAACTCCAGACAACAACGAAGACTTGAGACTTAAACTCGTTCGAACGGATAAGGGCGGGAACAGTGCAGTAGTGAACCGGAGGGACACCACAGCAAACGATACCGGACAAAGAAACCGGGACCGGCCAGTAACTAATCTCGCCCAAATCTGTCATCGGTACAGTTTATATCTTATTTGTCATTTTATTATAGGAAATATAAAACCCATTTTAGCAGGTCACCAAAGGCAGTACATTATCTACAGAAGTAGCTGTACTAATCCACTAGACCAACTAAATCCTAAAATGACCAATTGTTTAATTGGAATTGTGATTGGGCTTACAATATTTTCCTGCATCTTACCACCAACTTGTAATCAAAAGGACACCAAATGGCCGTGGTCTCACGCCTCCCTTGGGTTTACAGGAAGCATGGGACCACCTTTTAAACGGTCGGGCTTAAACTTGGCCACTGTGGTTATGCACAAAATGGAAATGTACTCAGGGCATGAGTGGGGCTGGGACAGAGGCAACAGGGATCCTTAATACTATGGTGCGCCCCGTTGTGATCTTATTGATTAGCTTAGGAGTTTTATTAATATTAACTATTGTGCTGTACCTATGGGTTTGGAGAATGTTTAAGAAAGTAACACTGTCGTAGTTCAGCCCCGATCAGGACCAGACTACGCAGTCTCTCTCTCACTCCTCCCACCCTCCGAGAGAACAGGGGGAGATAATGTAAGGAAAAACGGCTCGAGGTTTGAGATAAGGACAGGGAGAAATCCTTAAATTTACCGTCACGGGCAAAACAGACTCGACTTGGGGAAAACTATTCATTTATTACTACAAACAGCAAGATAATGAGACAGAGAACAAAATAACCTCCCTCCACCCCTCCCTCTTCCCAAGCTTAACATCGAGCGATATAAAACCGGGAAGGGGGCAGGGCCACCCGGTTTTTCACTGAGGGGGCGGGGCCATCGCGGCTGCACCCCCCGCCTAGGCCCCGCCCCCCTCCCCCGGCCAGGCGGCGTTCACTGGAAGGGGCTGCACGACAAGGACGACGCCGGCGCCTACGCCATGGCCAGCGTCTCCGGCAGCGACGAGGGCTGAGCCCCCGCGGACGGCCCCGTGCCGGGAGGAAGCCCCGCCCACCCCCTTCCTCCGAGGAAGAGGAGGGGACGGCGCTGCTTTGCCAGCGCGGCATGGGCCACGAGTAAAAACTCCCCTGGGCCCCTTCCCGCCTCTCATCTCTGCCCAGCGTTCTGTCCCAAGATGGCCGCCGTGGGCGGGGCCATCGCGGGTCTTGAGAGCTCAACCAGGTTGGCCAACCCAACGTGGCCCCGCCCATAAGCTGGGGGGGTGGGGGGCGGAGCTCACTCGGGTCTCACCTTGCCGCCATTGGACACCGGAGGTCTTCCCTCGCCGCCATTGGGTGTCTCGGGTCGTCCCTCGCCGCGATTGGGTGTCTCGGGTCCTCCCTCGCCGTGGGTGGGGCGACCCCCAAAATGGCCTCCTTGCCCCACAAAATGCGCTCTCGCCCCTGAAAGTGGTCTCCTGCCCCATAACTGGGCCTTCTACCCCCCAAAATGGCGTCCTGCCCCCCAAAATGCTCTCTTGCCCCCGAAAGTGGCCCCCTGCCCCACAACTGGGCCTTCTACCCCCCCAAAATGGCGTCCTGCCCCCATAAAATGGCGTCCTGCTGTTATAGTTTATCTGCCCTCTTTGTCCAATTAACTGACAGAGATTGGCCAATTAAAAATTTGGTTTATTAAAGCAAGCGACCAGTAAGCAAAACAGCGCTGGGCGGCCGGGGAGTCTCCTGCTCCGCCAACGGCGCGCGCCGAGATAGCAAACCGCCCCATTCTTATACAGTAAAAACAATAAATATTCCGTTGATGCTTATACATATTCATTACCTAAACCCACCTACTCTCGCTTCGTATGCTAATTAGCTTATCAGTCCTTCGCGCTTGCGCAAATTCTCCCAGGAATTGTGGGCGAGGGTCTTCGGGGGTCTTTTGGGAGGAAGGCCGTAGGTCTTCTTCACGGTGTACTTTTCACCTTTGCCTGGAATGTGCTGTTCCCACAAGTTGGCAGTGTCCTTATCAGTCTGAGCCGATTCGTGTCCTTCTTGAACAAGGAGATTTATGTGATGGGTGCCATCCTGTTCTCGAATCCTTGCTCCTTTTAATCACTCCCTCCCTCCCTCGAGATAATGTGAGACTGTTTCTTGCTCCAAACCAGACTTCCCCCTCCCACTAATTGCTTCTTCAAACTATATGGTTAGAAAGTTACTGGTTTTATACCCTTCATCTTTATGAGCCCCCCCCCGCTCCCTCCTTTCGCAGTCCTGCATGCCGTTTTTACATAGCCAGGTGCCTGTGGCTGACCTTGTGTATTTAATGTAACTTTCTTGTGGCCGACTTTGTGTATTTCATATAACTCTCCATTGTTCTGACAAGGTTTGATGAACAAACAGCTCACAGTTTATTACAATCCCCCTTTTTTCTTTTCACTATTTTGTTCATCAAATCGCTTAAGCACCTGCTGGCTCAAAATGAGGGTCTCCTCCACCTCCGGTATTCCTCCCAGAGGTTCATGCTTGGCTCTCATAAGCATCAAATGAGCTGCTTCCAATCTGTTTTTTACAATTGTAACTACTCTATTGAATATACAGGGTCCAAAAGTTAATACCAGTATTAATATAATCAAGGGTCCTGCAATGGTAGATAGTAATGCGGTAAGCCAAGGAGAGTGGTTAAACCAGGACTCATACCAGCTTTGTTGCGTTTCTTGTTCTCGTTTTCGTTTTTCTAGGCCTTCCCGAAGTTTTGTCATAGTATCCCTTACAATCCCTGTGTGATCAGCATATACACAACATTGTTCTCCCAAGGCAGCACATAGCCCACCTTGTTGTAGAAACATTAAATCTAACCCCCTTCGGTTTTGTAGCACCACCTCTGATAATGATCTAACAGATTTTTCCAAGGCAGTTATTGATTGTTCAATTCTTACCAAGTCTTCGTCTACTGCTATTCTAAGTGATTGAAATTTCTGATTTTGTTGGACCAATGACGTTATTCCTGTGCCCGCGCCTGTTGCTCCTACAGCTATCAAAGTGGCTATTGTCAAAGCCGTAAAGGTAAATGGTTCTCGTTTCTGTAAGTGGTGACTCTGGGTATTCTGGTTATTATGCACAAATTCCTCAGGGTGGTATATGATCCGGGGGATTATCATCACTTGGATGCAATATTCCTCATATTCGTTGAACAATTTAAGAGATAAACAGGGAGTGATTCCAGTTTTGGAGCAGATCCATTTGGTGTTACGGGCTGGTATTAGCCAATCAGCAGGGGGCTTCCCTTTCAGGGAAGCTCTTATCTTGCATAATTTATTTTTCTCTGGGGGTACATTCCCAATACATCTCCCTTGTCCCGATACATGTTGCATCGTCAGGCCTGGTTTTCGACCTTCAGAATCCCATAAACATTGTGTTGGGTTTGAACCATTTACCCTTTTCGCCTTTGAGTGGATGCCTATTGCCTCATAGAAGGGAGGTCTAGTATCGCAACACACCCAGCAATGTTTGTGTTTGTGTGGTTTGTGTGATTTAATTTGGGTTTGTGTGGTTTAATACCAGGTAACTGGCTTGCATCAGTTTCCAAAGAGGGTTATCCCCAGAGTTTTCGTCAGGGGTTTGGATGGCTTGGGTACTATTCATTACAATAACTTTCGTTACATCACCCTCTGTTTCCTTGACCAAACTATCAGTCAATGTCTGGTCGGGGTCTGTTTTCTTAGCCAAATCATCAGTCAGGACCTGCTTGGGGCCTACTGGCAGTGGATCATTCGAGGCTGGTTTCTTTTTAATGTGTATTAGCCCACCTCTATCTTGCCCTAGTTCCTTATTATAACGAACTCCCCAAGTTCTTCCTACTAGCCAGCTAGGGTCCTGAGGTCGGGTCACATTCAAGTGCCAGTAGTTGCAACTCCACTTTGCGATACTGACAGACCCACTTCTATCCAGTGTACGTACCACTTGCGGCTTACATCCATAAGGGGCCCAAGATACCTTCAAGAAGGGATCTTTTCCAGGCTCTGGAATCCACCGGTTAGCAATTGTTTCACAACCCCAGTATGCGCAAAAATGTTGTCCTGGTTGGTTACAATACGATTTCCCAGGGTTAGAGCTCGGGCATAGATAAAATGGTGTACCTTCATTTTTACACGCTCCATCTACTGGCGCTAACTGACACAGAGTGGTCTTAAAGGCAGGGGCCCCTGGAGTTATTATAGTTTGTATGACTTTATCATCATCAATGCCCACTTGATGCAGTGTCCATTCGAATGGCTGATGAGCTTGGTGGCTCCGTTTCCCCCATGTTTGTGGTAACATTAAAAACAGAATAGTCAGGACGTACCGAAAAGGGTGAAGCCTCCAATTTTGTTTTAAGCCAATTTGACTAGTGCCTTTTTCCCATTTGGAACCTCGGGGCCTTTTCACTTGGAGGGCCTTTAAATCATCTGCAGTGACAGGGGTCAGTTCTCCACAGCACCTTGTCCCTCCACCTCGCTCGTCAACTCGGTTGCTTCGAGCTACGAGGAATGTCATCTTCTTGGTGGCAAGGACAATCTTCAGGAGAAATGTGACAGTGAATCGGCCCTCACTTATTTATTTTCTGTTCGGCTCCCGATTCTCCTGGGAGTAGCACTTTGGTATTTTATTTTTAAATTGTTTAAACGAGGCTACTCCTGTTTTCGGCACTTCCAAAGATATGTAAGTTCCTTCCCTGCTACTACCAAACTTATTGCTACAATTAATATGAACTATGTGACACATCACTTTTCTTAAAGGCTCATATATATAATGATAATTACAATTACAACCACAATTCTGATTTCAATATAGTCCTTACGTATCCATGTATTTTCCAGGTCTCCAAGTGTGGTTCTTCTGTAAAAAAAAGGTTAACAAGCGAAGCGTCTCCGCCTTACCGATACATGTTCATTGCTCAGTTCAATTTATTAGTCTGTCTTTTTCTTCGCAGTTTTAATTTCAAGGTATTCGGGTCTCCAGAGCTCTCCCACTGCTCCTCGGAGATGGGTCCTTTTACCCGGCTGGCATGGGTCCACCCCCGTTCAGCAGTCCGGATGGCGGTTTCTGTAGTGAGTAAAACAAGATAAGGCCCTTCCCAGCGGGGAGTTAGTGAGGACTCCTTCCATGGCCTAATTAAAACGTTATCTCCAGGTTGTATATTGTGTATTGCAATGTCCAACGGAGGCCTTTGTACTGCTAAGCCTTTATCTCGCAATTGTTTCCTCATAGACATGAGTTGGATTATGTACTGTTTCAGTTGTAAATTTTCAGCCTGGGGATGATCTCGGGGAACCTCCAAATCATAAGGCATTCCATATAACATTTCGAAAGGGGAGATTCCCACATCCGTGTGAGGTTGGATTCTAATATTTAATAAGGCTAAGGGAAGGCATTTTACCCAAGATAATTTGGTCTCCATCATTAATTTGGTCAGTTGTTTCTTTATCTCACCGTTTACCCGCTCTATTTTTCCTGAACTCTGTGGGTGCCAGGGTGTATGATATTCCCACTTGGTCCCCAAAGCAGTAAAAACTTCTTTTATGATTTTTGAAGCAAAATGTGGTCCCCTATCAGAGTCAATAGTTTCAATAGAGCCATACCTAGGTATCACATTTTCAAGCAATAGTTTTGTCACCGTTTGGGCAGTGGCCCTGACTGTTGGAAATGCTTCTACAAAGTGTGTTAAATGATCTATTATTACCAACAAATATCTATACCTGCCTACTTTCGGTAGTTCGGTGAAGTCTATCTGAATTTTGGCGAAGGGTCGGTGAGCCAAATCTCTTCCCCTTAATGGTCTTTCTCTTAATTGGTGCTTGTTCACTTTTTGGCAAATTAGGCAATCTCCAATTATTCTTTTTGCTATATTATATACCCCAATGCAAGCATATTTTATGGCAAATTGATCTACTAGTGCTTGAACCCCCCAGTGGGTGTTTTCATGGTACTTGCGCATGATTCTTATAGCCATAGTTTTTGAAATGACCTCTCGTCCATCAGGAAGTTCCCATTCTCCAGATTTGACTTCCCTTGCCCCCATTCGGACTAACTTGTCTTTCTCCTGCACAGTGAAGCTGTACAGGTGGTACTCTTCCCCATGCGCACAACAAAACTGATAATTAGGATTCGCACAGCTACAATGAAGTGTGCTCTTCCAACAATCCTTGCAAGGAAACTTTCTATCTTTCTTTTCCTTGAAGATCATTAAAGCCGCTCGTTTTGCTTCTTGATCTGCTAGATTGTTTCCCCTTGTCAGTGGAGTTAATCCCCGCTGATGCCCTTTTAAATGGACCACTGCTATTCCTACCGGCCTCCGTAAAGCCTGCAAAATTTCAATTATTAACTCCTGATGAACCAATCCCTTTCCCTGGGAATTTATTAAGCCTCTTTCTTCCCAAATTTTCCCAAATGTATGCACTATTCCAAAGGCATATTTGGAATCCGTATAGATGGTGCCGATTTTTCCTTCTAATAATTGTAAAGCTCTTAAAACTGCGTATAACTCGCATGCTTGAGCCGACCAACTGGGACTCAGGGGCCCTGATTCTATTACCTTAAATGTTTTTCCATTAATTATCGCATATCCTGATTTTCTTTTCCCCTCTATTACCCGGGAAGATCCATCTACAAAAAGTTTTTCCCCATCCTCTAGCTCTTCTTCCTCCAAATCTGGTCTAATTTTGGCTTGTTCTTCAATAGTGTGCAGGCAATCATGAGTTATCTCCTCTGACGGTTCCCCGTACAGAAATTGTGCTGGATTCTGTAAACCAGTAACTTCAAGTTCTAGTTTAGGTGAAGATATCAGGATACCCTCGTACTTCAGGAGCCTGGCATCAGTAATCCACTTTTCAGCTTTCTGTTGTAAAATTCCTCTAATATTGTGGGGTGATAATACTTTCAGTTCTCCCCCAAAGGTAACTTTGTGAGCCTCTTCCACTAGCAGAGCCGCAGCCACTATAGCTTGTAGGCAGATAGGCCATCCTCTGCTTACAGGGTCTAACAATTTAGAAAGGTATCCTACAGGCTTTTTCTTCCCTGCCCATTCTTGCACTAACACCCCATATGCTGTTCCTTCATCAACATTAATAAATAAATAAAATGGTTTCTTGACATCCGGTAAACTCAAAACAGGAGTGTTTACCAAATCCATTTTTAAAACTTCCAATTGTTCATCATCATCCTTAGACCATTTTAATAGGCCATCCTTAGATATCTTAGCATATAAAAATTTTACTTTCCTACTATAGCCTTCAATCCATTGTCTACAATATCCCAAAAGGCCCAGCAATTGTCTGATCTGTCTCTTAGTTTTTGGAGCCGGCAATGATAATATGCCCTGAACTCTTTCTGGGTCTAACTTCTTAGTTCCTTTACTCAATCTGTGCCCTAAATATTTCACTTCCTTTTCGACAAATTGCAGTTTTGATTTCGACACCTTTAATCCCTGTAAACTTAAAAAATTTAACAACCTAATACTCTCCTCCCTAACTGCCTCCTCATCGCTGCCGGCCAACAGTAAATCGTCCACATACTGGACAAGGGTCACCCCCCCACCTAATTCGTACCCCCTCAATATTTGTTCTAATGCCTGTCCAAACAAATTTGGAGACTCGGTGAACCCTTGAGGTAAAACGGTCCACCGTAATTGTTGTTTTCTGTAAGTGTCCGGGTCTTCCCATTCAAAAGCAAAATAATCCCTGCAATCTTTCTTTAAGGGGCATGCCCAGAAGGCATCCTTTAAATCAATTACACTATACCACTGATCATTGGGGCCCAGCTGGCTTAAAAGTGTATGAGGGTTTGCCACTACAGGGAATCTGGTAACCGTTCATTTGTTAATTTCTCGTAAATCATGCACTAATCTGTATGTCCCATCAGGTTTCTTTACAGGTAAGATGGGGGTGTTAAAAGGGGACATGCAAGGTTCTAATATTCCTTTTTCAATTAACCTTTGAATCTCAGGTTTCAATCCCTGTCTCCCCTCCATCGGTAGGGGGTATTGTTTTATTCTCACTGGTATTTCTGGGTTTCTTATTGTCACTGAAAAAGGTTCAATATCCAATTTTCCAATGGTCTCCGGAGTGTACCATACCTCAGGGTTTATTTTCCCCTCATCAACTGTCCGTAAAGGACACAACTTAATTCTTAGTTCATTTTTTATGACTTCTAAGCCAATCCCTAATTCTATCATTAAATCTCTGCCCAATAAGTTATAGTCCGCCTCAGGCACTAACAGCAAGGACCCCACCCCAAATTTAGAATCACTTTCCAAAACCACATTTTTTATTACGGGAACCCCAAAAGGCTCTCCTTTTGCTCCAATAACTTCTACTTTCTCCGAGGATGTCCCACACCCCCGGGGCAATTTTTGAACAGTAGATCTTTCTGCTCCAGAGTCCACTAGGAACTCTATTTCTTATCGCTGGGGACCCACTTTTAATGCCAGCAACTCAAGTGCCAGCAACTCAAGCTCTTGCTGCTCCTCACCGCCCATTCCCAGCGCATCTACAGCACCACAGACATCGGGGCTCCGGGCTTTCCCTGACGAACAGGGCTTCGACCTTTACCACCAGCTGAACCTGGGCGCCCACTGAAAGTAAAACCCCGAAAAATCACGAACGTCGGACGATTCCTCCCACACAGAAAGTGCCAGCAACTCAAGCTCTTGCTGCTACTCACCGGACTTTGGCAGTGCATCTACAGCACCACAGACATCACGGCTCCGGGCTTTCCCTGACCAACAGGGCTTCGACATTTACCACCAGCTGCACCTGGGCGCCCACTGAAAAAAATAAACGAAAAATCATGAACATCGGACGATTGCTCCCACACCAAAAGTGCCAGCCAGTCAAGCTCTTGCTGCTCCTCACCGGCCATTGGCAGCGCATCTACAGCACCACAGACATCAGGGCTCTGGGCTTTCCCTGACGAACAGGGCTTCGACGTTTACCACCAGCTGAACCTGGGCGCCCACTGAAAAAAATAAACGAAAAATCACGAACATCGGACGATTGCTCCCACAGCGAAAGTGCCAGCCAGTCAAGCTCTTGCTGCTCCTCACCGGCCATTGGCAGCGCATGTAAAGCACCACAGACATCGGGGCTCCGGGCTTTCCCTGACCAACAGGGCTTCGACGTTTACCACCAGCTGCACCTGGTTACCCACTGAAAAAAAACCCCGAAGAATCACGAACGTCGGACGATTGCTCCCACACCGAAAGTGCCAGCCAGTCAAGCTCATGCTGCTTCTCACCAGCCATTCCCAGCGCATCTACAGCACGACAGACATCGGGGATCCGGGCTTTCCCTGACCAACAGGGCTTCGACATTTACCACCAGCTGCACCTGGGCCCCCACTGAAAAGAACCCCGAAAAATAACAAACGTCGGACGATTGCTCCCACACCGAAAGTGCCAGCCAGTCAAGCTCTTGCTGCTCCTCCCCGGCCATTCCCAGCGCATCTACAGCACCACAGACATCGGGGCTCCGGGCTTTCCCTGACAAACAGGGCTTCGACGTTTACCACCAGCTGCACCTGGGCACCCACTGAAATAAAACCCCGAAAAATCACGAACGTCGGACGATTGCTCCCACACCAAAAGTGCCAGCCTGTCAAGCTCTTGCTGCTCCTCACCTCCCATTCCCAGCGCATCTACAGCACCACAGACATCGGGGCTCTGGGCTTTCCCTGACAAACAGGGCTTCGACGTTTACCACCAGCTGCACCTGGGCGCCCGCTGAAAAAAATAAAAGAAAAATCACGAACATCGGACGATTGCTCCCACAGCAAAAGTGCCAGCCAGTCAAGCTCTTGCTGCTCCTCAGCAGCCATTCCCAGCGCATCTACAGCACCACAGACATCGCGGCTCCGGGCTTTCCCTGACCAACAGGGCTTCGACGTTTACCACCAGCTGCACCTGGTTGCCCACTGAAAAAAAAACCCTGAAAAATCAAAAACGTCGGACGATTGATCCCACACCGAAAGTGCCAGCCTGTCAAGCTCTTGCTGTTCCTCACCGGCCATTGGCAGCGCATCTACAGCACCACAGACATCGGGGCTCTGGGCTTTCCCGGACCAACAGGGCTTCGACGTTTACCACCAGCTGAGCCTGGGCGCCAACTGAAAAGAACCCCGAAAAATCACGAACATCGGACGATTGCTCCCACACCGAAAGTGCCAGCAACTCAAGCTCTTGCTGCTCCTCACCGGACTTTGGCAGCGCATCTACAGCACCACAGACATCGGGGCTCCGGGCTTTCCCTGACCAACAGGGCTTCGACGTTTACCACTCGCTGAACCTGGGCTCCCACTGAAAAGAACCCCGAAAAATCACGAACATCGGACAATTGCTCCCACACCGAAAGTTCCAGCCAGTCAAGCTCTTGCTGCTCCTCACCGGCCACTGGCAGCGCATCTACAGCACCACAGACATCGGGGCTCTGGGCTTTCCCTGACAAACAGGGTTTCGATGTTTACCACCAGCTGAACCTGGGCGCCCACTGAAATAAAACCCCGAAAAATCACAAACGTCGGACGATTCCTCCCACACAGAAAGTGCCAGCAACTCAAGCTCTTGCTGTTCCTCACCGGACTTTGGCAGTGCATCTACAGCACCACAGACATCGGGGCTCCGGGCTTTCCCTGACCAACAGGGCTTCGACGTTTACCACCAGCTGCACCTGTGCGCCCACTGAAAAAAACCCCGAAAAATCACAAACGTCGGACGATTGCTCCCACACCAAAAGTGCCAGCCAGTCAAGCTCTTGCTGCTCCTCACCGGCCATTCCCAGCGCATCTACAGCACCACAGACATCGTGGCTCCGGGCTTTCCCTGATCAACAGGCCTTCGACATTTACCACCAGCTGCACCTGGGCGCCCACTGAAATAAAACCCCGAAAAATCACGAACGTCGGACGACTGCTCCCACACCCAAAGTGCCAGCCAGTCAAGCTCTTGCTGCTCCTCACCGGACAGTGGCAGTGCATCTACAACACCACAGACATCGGGGCTCCGGGCTTTCCCTGACCAACAGGGCTTCGACGTTTACCACTCGCTGAACCTGGGCTCCCACTGAAAATAACCCCGAAAAATCACGAACGTCGGACGATTGCTCCCACACCAAAAGTGCCAGCCAGTCAAGCTCATGCTGCTTCTAACCAGCCATTCCCAGCGCATCTACAGCACCACAGACATCGGGGCTCCGGGCTTTCCCTGACCAACAGGGCTTCGACGTTTACCACCAGCTGCACCTGGGCGCCCACTGAAATAAAACCGCGAAAAATCACGAACGTCGGACAATTGCTCCCACACCGAAAGTGCCAGCCAGTCAAGCTCTTGCTGCTCCTCCCCAGCCATTGGCAGCGCATCTACAGCACCACAGACATCGGGGCTCCGGGCTTTCCCTGACCAACAGGCCTTCGACATTTACTACCAGCTGAACCTGGGCGCCCACTGAAAAGAACCCCGAAAAATCACGAACGTCGGACGATTGCTCCCACACCGAAATTGCCAGCCAGTCAAGCTGTAGGTGCTCCTCACCTTCCATTCCCAGCGCATCTACAGCACCACAGACATCGGGGCTCCGGGCGTTCCCTGACCAACAGGGCTTAGAAGTTTATTACCAGCTGAACCTAGGCGCCCACTGGAAAAAAAATCCCCAAATATCACGAACGTCGGACGATTGCTCTCACACCAAAAGTGCCAGCAACTCAAGCTCTTGCTACCCCTCACCGGCCATTCCCAGCGCATCTACAGCACCACAGACATCGGGGCTCCGGGCTTTCCCTGACGAACAGGGCTTCGACGTTTACCACCAGCTGCACCTGGGCGCCCACTGAAATAAAACCCCGAAAAATCACGAACGTCGGACGATTGCTCCCACACCAAAAGTGCCAGCACCTCAAACTCTTGCTGCTCCTCACCGGACTTTGGCAGTGCATCTACAGCACCACAAACATCGGGGTTCTGCGCTTTCCCTGACCAACAGGGCTTCGACGTTTACCACCAGCTGAACCTGGGCGCCCGCTGAAAAAAATAAAAGAAAAATCACGAACGTCGGACGATTGCTCCCACAGCAAAAGTGCCAGCCAGTCAAGCTCTTGCTACCCCTCACCGGCCATTCCCAGCGCATCTACAGCACCACAAACATCGGGGTTCTGCGCTTTCCCTGACCAACAGGGCTTCGACGTTTACCACCAGTTGCACCTGGGCACCCACTGAAAAAAAAAAACCCCCAAAATCACAAACATCAGACGATTGCTCCCACACCAAAAGTGCCAGACAGTCAAGCTCTTGCTGCTCCTCACCTCCCATTGGCAGCGCATGTACAGCACCACAGACATCACGGCTCCGGGCTTTCCCTGACCAACAGGGCTTCGACGTTTACCACTAGCTAAACCTGGGCTCCCACTAAAAAAAAATCCCGAAAAATCAAAAACGTCCGACGATTCCTGCCACACCGAAAGTGCCAGCCTATCAAGCTCTTGCTGCTCGTCCCCGGCCATTGGCAGCACATCTACAGCACCAAAGACATCGCGGCTCCGGGCTTTCCCTGACCAACAGGGCTTCGATGTTTACCACCAGCTGCAAATGGGCGCCCACTGAAATAAAACCCCAAAAAATAACAAACGTCGGACGATTCCTCCCACACCAAAAGTGCCAGACAGTCAAGCTCTTGCTGCTACTCACCGGACTTTGGCAGTGCATCTACAGCACCACAGATATCGGTGTTCTGCGCTTTCCCTGACCAACAGGGCTTCGACGTTTACCACCAGCCGCACCTGGGCGCCCACTGAAAAAAATAAATGAAAAATCACGAACGTCGGACGATTGCTCCCACACCGAAAGTGCCAGCCAGTCAAGCTCTTGCTGCTCCTCACCGGCCATTGGCAGCGCATCTACAGCACCACAGACATCGGGGCTCCGGGCTTTCCATGACCAACAGGGCTTAGACGTTTACCAGCAGCTGCACCTGGGCACCCACTGAAAAAAAACCTTGAAAAATCACGAAGATCGGACGATTTCTCCCACACCGAAAGTGCCAGCCAGTCAGGCTCTTGCTGCTAATCACCGCCCATTCCCAGCGCATCTACAGCACCACAGACATTTGGGCTCCGGACTTTCCCTGACTAACAGCACTTCGACGTTTACCACCAGCTGAACATGGGTGCCCATTAAAAAAAAATCCCGAAAAAAACACAAACGTCGGACGATTGCTCCCACACCGAAAGTGCCAGCAACTCAAGCTCTTGCTGCTCCTCACCGGCCATTGGAAGCGCATCTACAGCACCACAGACATCGGGGCTCCGGGCTTTCCCTGACCAACAGGGCTTCGACGTTTACCACCAGCTGCACCTGGGCTCCCACTGAAATAAAACCCCGAAAAATCACGAACGTCGGACGATTGCTCCCACACCAAAAGTGCCAGCAACTCAAGCTCTTGCTGCTCCTCACCTCCCATTCCCAGCGCATCTACAGCACCACAGACATCGGGGCTCTGGGCTTTCCCTGACAAACAGGGCTTCGAAATTTACCACCAGCTGCACCTGGGCGCCCACTGAAATAAAACCCCGAAAAATCACGAACATCGGACGATTGCTCCCACACCAAAAGTGCCAGCAACTTAAACTCTTGCTGATACTCACCGGACTTTGGCAGTGCATCTACAGCACCACAGACATCGGGGTTCTGCGCTTTCCCTGACCAACAGGGCTTCGACGTTTACCACCAGCTGAACCTGGGCGCCCGCTGAAAAAAATAAAAGAAAAATCACGAACGTCGGACGATTCCTCCCACAGCAAAAGTGCCAGCCAGTCAAGCTCTTGCTGCTCCTCACCAGCCATTCCCAGCGCATCTACAGCGCCACAGACATCGCGGCTCCGGGCTTTCCCTGACCAACAGGGCTTCGACGTTTACCACCAGCTGCACCTGGTTGCCCACTGAAAAAAAAACCCTGAAAAATCAAAAACGTCGGACGATTGATCCCACACCGAAAGTGCCAGCCAGTCAAGCTCTTGCTGTTCCTCACCGGCCATTGGCAGCGCATCTACAGCACCACAGACATCGGGGCTCCGGGCTTTCCCTGACCAACAGGGCTTCGACTTTTACCATCAGCTGCACCTGGGCGCCCACTGAAAAGAACCCCGAAAAATCACGAACATCGGACGATTGCTCCCACACCGAAAATGCCAGCAACTCAAGCTCTTGCTGCTCCTCACCGGCCACTGGAAGCGCATCTACAGCACCACAGACATCGGGGCTCCGGGCTTTCCCTGACGAACCGGGCTTCGACATTTACCACCAGCTGCACCTGGGTGCCCACTGAAAAAAAAACCCCGAAAAATCACGAACGTCGGACGATTGCTCCCACACCAAAAGTGCCAGCCAGTCAAGCTCATGCTGCTTCCAACCAGCCATTCCCAGCGCATCTACAGCGCCACAGACATCGGGGCTCCGGGCTTTCCCTGACGAACCGGGCTTCGACATTTACCACCAGCTGCACCTGGGTGCCCACTGAAAAAAAACCCCGAAAAATCACGAACGTCGGACGATTGCTCCCACACCAAAAGTGCCAGCCAGTCAAGCTCTTGCTGCTCCTCACCGGAATTTGGCAGCCCATCTACAGCACCACAGACATCGGGGCTCCGGGCTTTCCCTGACCAACAGGGCTTCGACATTTACCACCCGCTGCACATGGGCGCCCACTAAAAAAAATAAACGAAATATCACGAACATCAGAGTATTCCTGCCACACCTTAAATGCCAGCCAGTCAAGCTCATGCTGCTTCTCACCAGCCATTCCCAGCGCATCTACAGCACCACAGACATCGGGGCTCCGGGCTTTCCCTGACCAACAGGGCTTCGAAGTTTACCACCAGCTGCACCTGGGCGCCAACTGAAATAAAACCCCGAAAAATCACGAACGTCGGACAATTGCTCCCACACCGAAAGTGCCAGACAGTCAACCTCTAGCTGCTCCTCACCGGGCATTCCCAGCGCATCTACAGCACCACAGACATCGGGGCTCCGGGCTTTCCCTGACCAACAGGGCTTCGACATTTACCACCAGCTGCACCTGGTTATCCACTGAAAAAAATACCCTAAAAAATCAAAAACGTCGGACAATTGCTCCCACACCAAAAGTGCCAGCCAGTCAAGCTCTTGCTGCTCCTCACCGGCCATTCCCAGCGCATCTACAGCACCACAGATATCGGGGCTCCGAGCTTTCCCTGACCAAGAGGGCTTCGACGTTTACCACCAGCTGAACCTGGGCGCCCAGTGAATAAAAATCCCCAAAAATCACAAACGTCCGACGATTGCTCCCACACCCAACGTGCCAGAGAGTCAAGCTCTTGCTGCTCCTCACCAGCCATTCCCAGCGCATCTACAGCACCACAGACATCGGGGCTCCGGGCATTCCCTGACCAACAGGGCTTCAACATTTACCACCAGCTGCACCTGGGCTCCCACTGAAATAAAACCCCGAAAAATCACGAACGTCGGACGATTGCTCCCACACCAAAAGTGCCAGCAACTCAAACTCTTGCTGCTCCTCATCGGAGTTTGGCAGTGCATCTACAGCACCACAGACATCGGGGTTCTGCGCTTTCCCTGACCAACAGGGCTTCGACCTTTACCACCAGCTGAACCTGGGCGCCCGCTGAAAAAAATAAAAGAAAAATCACGAACGTCGGACGATTGCTCCCACAGCAAAAGTGCCAGCCAGTCAAGCTCTTGCTGCTCCTCCCCGGCCACTGGCAGCGCATCTACAGCACCACAGACATCGGGGCTCCGAGCTTTCCCTGACCAACAGGGCTTCGACGTTTACCACCAGCTGCACCTGGGCGCCCACTGAAATAAAACCCCGAAAAATCACAAACGTCGGACGATTCCTCCCCCACAGAAAGTGCCAGCAACTCAAGCTCTTGCTGTTCCTCACCGGACTTTGGCAGTGCATCTACAGCACCACAGACATCGTGGCTCCGGGCTTTCCCTGACCAACAGGCCTTTGATATTTACCACCAGCTGCACCTGGTTGCCCAGTGAAAATAAACCCTGAAAAATGACGAACGTCGGACGATTGCTCCCACACCAAAAGTGCCAGCCAGTCAAGCTCATGCTGCTTCTCACCAGCAATTCCCAGCGCATCTACAGCACCACAGACATCGGGGCTCCGGGCTTTCCCTGACCAACAGGGCTTCGACGTTTACCACCCGCTGCAGCTGGGCGCCCACTGAAATAAAACCCCGAAAAATCATGAACGTCGGACGATTGCTCCCACAACAAAAGTGCCAGCCAGTCAAGCTCTTGCTGCTCCTCACCAGCCATTGGAGGCGCATCTACAGCACCACAGACATCGGGGCTCCGGGCATTCCCTGACCAACAGGGCTTCGACATTTACCACCAGCTGCACCTGGGCGCCCACTGAAATAAAACCCCGAAAAATCACGAACGTCGGACGATTCCTCCCACACCGAAAGTGCCAGCCAGTCAAGCTCTTGCTGCGACTCACCTCCCATTCCCAGTGCATCTACAGCACCACAGACATCGGGGTTCTGCGCTTTCTTTGACCAACAGGGCTTCGACGTTTACCACCAGCTGAACCTGGGCACCCGCTGAGAAAAATAAAAGAAAAATCACGAACATCGGACGATTGTTCCCATAGCAAAAGTGCCAGCCAGTCAAGCTCTTGCTGCTCCTCACCGGCCATTCCCAGCCCATCTACAGCACCACAGACATCGGGGCTCCGGGCTTTCCCTGACCAACAGGGCTTCGACGTTTACCACCAGCTGCACCTGATTGCCCACTGAAAAAAAACCCTGAAAAATCAAAAACGTCGGATGATTGATCTCACACCGAAAGTGCCAGCAACTCAAGCTCTTGCTGCTACTCACCGGCCATTGGCAGCGTATCTACAGCACCACAGACATCGGGGCTCCGGGATTTCCCTGACCAACAGGGCTTCGACTTTTAACACGAGCTGAACCTGGGCGCCCCCTGAAAAAAAAACCCCAAAAATCACAAATGTCGGACGATTCCTGCCACACCTTAAATGCCAGCCTGTCAAGCTCTTGCTGCTCCTCACCGCACATTCCCAGCGCATCTACAGCACCACAGACATCGGGGCTCCGGGCTTTCCCTGACCAACAGGGCTTCGACGTTTACCACCAGCTGAACCTGGGTGCCCAGTGAATAAAAATCCCCAAAAATCACAAACGTCCGACGATTGCTCCCACACTGAAAGTGCCAGCAACTCAAGCTCTTGCTGCTCCTCACCGCCCATTCCCAGCGCATCTACAGCACCACAGACATCGGGGATCCGGGCTTTCCGTGACCAACAGGGCTTCGACGTTTACCACCAGCTGCACCTGTGCGCCCACTGAAAGTAAAACCCCGAAAAATCACGAACGTCGGACGATTGCTCCCACACCGAAAGTGCCAGCCAGTCAAGCTGTAGGTGCTCATCACCTTCCATTCCCAGCGCATCTACAGCACCACAGACATCGGGGCTCCGGGCTTTCCCTGACCAACAGGGCTTCGACATTTACCACCAGCTGCACCTGGGCGCCCACTGAAAGTAAAACCGCGAAGAATCACGAACGTCGGACGATTGCTCCCACACCGAAAGTGCCAGCCAGTCAAGCTCTTGCTGCTCCTCACGGCCATTGGCAGCGCATCTACAGCACCACAGACATCGGGGCTCCGGGCTTTCCCTGACGAACAGGGCTTCGACGTTTACCACCAGCTGCACCTGGGCTCCCACTGAAATAAAACCCCGAAAAATCACGAACGTCGGACGATTGCTCCCACACCAAAAGTGCCAGCAACTCAAGCTCTTGCTACCCCTCACCGGCCATTCCCAGCGCATCTACAGCACCACAGACATCGGGGCTCCGGGCTTTCCCTGACCAACAGGGCTTCGACGTTTACCACCAGTTGCACCTGGGCACCCACTGAAAAAAAAACACCCCCAAAATCACAAACATCAGACGATTGCTCCCATAACGAAAGTGCCAGCCAGTCAAGCTCTTTGTGCTCCTCACCGGTCATTGGCGGCGCATCTACAGCACCACAGACATCGGGGCTCCGGGCTTTCCCTGACCAACAGGGCTTCGACGTTTACCACCAGCTGAACCTGGGCGCCCACTGAAAAAACTAAACGAAAAATCACGAACATCGGACGATTGCTCCCACACCGAAAGTGCCAGCCAGTCAAGCTCTTGCTGCTCCTCACCGGCCATTCCCAGTGCATCTACAGCACCACAGACATCGGGGCTCCGGGCTTTCCCTGACCAACAGGGCTTCGACGTTTACCACCAGCTGAACCTGGGCGCCCAGTGAATAAAAATCCCCAAAAATCACAAACGTCCGACGATTGCTCCCACACCCAAAGTGCCAGACAGTCAAGCTCTTGCTGCTCCTCACCGGCCATTGGCAGCGCATCTACAGCACCACAGACATCGGGGCTCTGGGCTTTCCCTGACCAACAGGGCTTCGACGTTTACCACCAGCTCAACCTGGGCGCCCATTGAAAGTAAAACCCCGAAAAATCACGACAGTCGGACGATTGCTCCCACACCCAAAGTGCCAGCAACTCAAGCTCCTGCTGCTACTCACCGGACTTTGGTAGTGCATCTACAGCACCACAGACATCGGGGTTCTGCGCTTTCCCTGACCAACAGGGCTTCGACGTTTACCACCAGCTGAACCTGGGCGCCCACTGAAAAAAATAAACGAAAAATCACGAACATCGGACGATTGCTCCCACAGTGAAAGTGCCAGCAACTCAAGCTCTTGCTGCTCCTCACCTCCCATTCCCAGCCCATCTACAGCACCACAGACATCGGGGCTCTGGGCTTTCCCAGACAAACAGGGCTTCGACATTTACCACCAGCTGCACCTGGGCTCCCACTGAAAAGAACCCCGAAAAATCACAAACGTCGGACGATTGCTCCCACACGAAAAGTGCCAGCCAGTCAAGCTCTTGCTGCTCCTCACCGGCCATTGGCAGCGCATCTACAGCACCACAGACATCGGGGCTCCGGGCTTTCCCTGACCAACAGGGCTTCGACGTTGACCACCAGCGGCACCTGGGCGCCCACTGAAAAAAAACCCCGAAAAATCACAAATGTCGGACGATTCCTGCCACACCTTAAAGGCCAGCCTGTCAAGCTCTTGCTGCTCCTCACCGGCCATTGGCAGTGCATCTACAGTACCACAGACATCGGGCCTCCGGGCTTTCCCTGACCAACAGGGCTTAGAAGTTTACCACCAGCTGAACCTGGGCGCCCAGTGAATAAAAATCCCCCAAAATCACAAACGTCCGACGATTGCTCCCACACCAAAAGTGCCAGCAACACAAGCTCTTGCTGCTCCTCACCGGCCATTGGCAGCGCATCTACAGCACCACAGACATCGGGGCTCCGGGCTTTCCCTGACGAACAGGGGTTCGACGTTTACCACCAGCTGCACATGGGCGCCCACTGAAAAAAAACCCCGAAAAATCACAAATGTTGGACGATTCCTGCCACACCTTAAATGCCAGCCTGTCAAGCTCTTGCTGCTCCTCACCGCCCATTCCCAGCGCATCTACCGCACCACAGACATCAGGGCTCTGGACTTTCCCTGACCAACAGGGCTTCGACGTTTACCACCAGCTGCACCTGGGCTCCCACTGAAAAAAAACCCCGAATAATCACAAACGTCGGACGATTGCTCCCACACCGAAAGTGCCAGCCAGTCAAGCTCTTGCTGCTCCTCACCGGCCATTGGCAGCGCATCTACAGCACCACAGACATCGGCGTTCTCCGCTTTCCCTGACCAACAGGGCTTCGACGTTTACCACCAGCTGAACCTGGGCGCCCACTGAAAAAAATAAATGAAAAATCACGAACGTCGGACGATTGCTCCCACACCAAAAGTGCCAGCCAGTCAAGCTCTTGCTGCTCCTCACCGGCCATTCCCAGCGCATCTACAGCACCACAGATACCGGGGCTCCGGGCTTTCCCTGACCAACAGGGCTTCGACGTTTACCACCAGCTGCACCTGGGCGCCCACTGAAATAAAACCCCGAAAAATAACAAACGTCGGACGATTCCTCCCACACCGAAAGTGCCAGCAACTCAACCTCTTTGTGCTCCTCACCGGCCATTGGCAGCGCATCTACAGCACCACAGACATCGGGGCTCTGGGCTTTCCCTGACCAACAGGCCTTCGACGTGTACAACTAGCTGCACCAGGGCGCCCACTAAAAAGAACCCCGAAAAATCACGAACGTCGGACGATTGCTCCCACACCGAAAATGCCAGAAGCTCAAGCTCTTGCTGCTCCTCACCGGCCACTGGCAGCGCATCTACAGCACCACAGACATCGCGGCTCTGGGCTTTCCCTGACCAACAGGGCTTCGACGTTTACCACCAGCTGAACCTGGGTGCCCAGTGAATAAAAATCCCCAAAAATCACAAACGAACGACGATTGCTCGCGCACCCAAAGTGCCAGACAGTCAAGCTCTTGCTGCTCCTCACCGGCCATGGGCAGCGCATCTACAGCACCACAGACATCGGGGCTCCGGGCTTTCCCTGACCATCAGGGCTTCGACGTTTACCACCAGCTGCACTTCGGCTCCCACTGAAAAAAAACCCCGAAAAATCACGAACGTCGGACGATTGCTCCCACACCAAAAGTGCCAGCCAGTCAAGCTCTTGCTGCTCCTCACCGGCCATTGGCAGCGCATCTACAGCACCACAGACATCGGGGCTCTGGGCTTTCCCTGACCAAAAGGGCTTCGACGTTTACCACCAGGTGTACCTGGTCGCCCACTGAAAATATACCCCGAAAAATCACGAACGTCGGACGATTGCTCCCACACCGAATGTGCCAGCCTGTCAAGCTCTTGCTGCTCCTCACCGGCCATTCCCAGCGCATCTACAGCATCACAGACATCGGGGCTCCGGGCTTTCCCTGACCAACAGGGCTTCGACGTTTACCACCAGCTGCACCTGGGCGCCCACTGAAAAGAACCCCGAAAAATCAGAAACGTCGGACGATTGCTCCCACACCAAAAGTGCCAGCCAGTCAAGCTCTTGCTGCTTCTCACCAGCCATTCCCAGCGCATCTACAGCACCACAGATACCGGGGCTCCGGGCTTTCCCTGACCAACAGGGCTTCGACATTTACCACCAGGTGCACCTGGGCGCCCACTGAAAAAAATAAACGAAAAATAACAAAAGTCGGACGATTGCTCCCACAGCGAAAGTGCCAGCCAGTCAAGCTCTTGCTGCTCCTCACCGGCCATTGGAGGCGCATCTACAGCACCACAGACATCGGGGCTCCGGGCTTTCCCTGACCAACAGGTCTTCGACGTTTACCACCCGCTGCACCTGGGCTCCCACTGAAAAGAACCCCGAAAAATCACAAACGTCGGACGATTGCTCCCACACCAAAAGTGCCAGCCAGTCAAGCTCTTCCTGCTCCTCACCGGGCATTGGCAGTGCATCTACAGCACCACAGATATCAGGGCTCCGGGCTTTCCCTGACTAACAGGGATTCGACGTTTACCACCCGCTGCACCTGGGCTCCCACTGAAAAGAACCCCGAAAAATCACGAACATCGGACGAGTGCTCCCACACCAAAAGTGCCAGCCTGTCAAGCTCTTGCTGCTCCTCACCAGCCATTCCCAGCGCATCTACAGCACCACAGACATCGGGGCTCCGGGCCTTCCCTGACCAACAGGGCTTCGACGTTTACCACCAGCTGAACCTGGGCACCCACTGAAAAAAAACCCTGAAAAATCAAAAACGTCGGACGATTGCTCCCACACCGAAAGTACCAGCAACACAAGCTCTTGCTGCTCCTCACCGGCAACTGGCAGCGCATCTACAGCACCACAGACATCGCGGCTCTGGGCTTTCCCTGACCAACAGGGCTTCGACGTTTACCACCAGCTGAACCTGGGTGCCCAGTGAATAAAAATCCCCAAAAATCACAAACGTCCGACGATTGCTCGCGCACCCAAAGTGCCAGACAGTCAAGCTCTTGCTGCTCCTCACCGGCCATGGGCAGCGCATCTACAGCACCACAGACATTGGGGCTCCGGGCTTTCCCTGACCAACAGGGCTTCGACGTTTACCACCAGCTGCACTTCGGCTCCCACTGAAAAAAAACCCCGAAAAATCACGAACGTCGGACGATTGCTCCCACACCAAAAGTGCCAGCCAGTCAAGCTCTTGCTGCTCCTCACCGGCCATTGGCAGCGCATCTACAGCACCACAGACATCGGGGCTCTGGGCTTTCCCTGACCAAAAGGGCTTCGACGTTTACCACCAGGTGTACCTGGTCGCCCACTGAAAAAATACCCCGAAAAATCACGAACGTCGGACGATTGCTCCCACACCGAATGTGCCAGCCTGTCAAGCTCTTGCTGCTCCTCACCGGCCATTCCCAGCGATTCTACAGCATCACAGACATCGGGGCTCCGGGCTTTCCCTGACCAACAGGGCTTCGACGTTTACCACCAGCTCAACCTGGGCGCCCACTGAAAAGAACCCCGAAAAATCAGAAACGTCGGACGATTGCTCCGACACCAAAAGTGCCAGCCAGTCAAGCTCTTGCTGCTTCTCACCAGCCATTCCCAGCGCATCTACAGCACCACAGATACCGGGGCTCCGGGCTTTCCCTGACCAACAGGGCTTCGACATTTACCACCAGGTGCACCTGGGCGCCCACTGAAAAAAATAAACGAAAAATAACAAAAGTCGGACGATTGCTCCCACAGCGAAAGTGCCAGCCAGTCAAGCTCTTGCTGCTCCTCACCGGCCATTGGAGGCGCATCTACAGCACCACAGACATCGGGGCTCCGGGCTTTCCCTGACCAACAGGGCTTCGACATTTACCACCAGCTGCACCTGGGCTCCCACTGAAAAGAACCCCGAAAAATCACAAACGTCGGACGATTGCTCCCACACCAAAAGTGCCAGCCAGTCATGCTCTTCCTGCTCCTCACCGGGCATTGGCAGTGCATCTACAGCACCACAGATATCAGGGCTCCGGGCTTTCCCTGACTAACAGGGATTCGACGTTTACCACCCGCTGCACCTGGGCTCCCACTGAAAAGAACCCCGAAAAATCACGAACATCGGACGAGTGCTCCCACACCAAAAGTGCCAGCCTGTCAAGCTCTTGCTGCTCCTCACCAGCCATTCCCAGCGCATCTACAGCACCACAGACATCGGGGCTCCGGGCTTTCCCTGACCAACAGGGCTTCGACGTTTACAACTAGCTAAACCTGGGCTCCCACTGGAAAAAATAAATGAAAAATCACGAACATCGGACTATTACTCCCACACCGAAAGTGCCAGCCTGTCAAGCTCTTGCTGCTCCTCACCGGCCATTCCCAGCGCATCTACAGCATCACAGATATCGGGGCTCCGACCTTTCCCTGACCAACAGGGCTTAGACGTTTACCACCAGCTGCACCTGGGCGCCCACTGAAATAAAACCCCGAAAAATCACGAACGTCCGACGATTGCTCGCACACCCAAAGTGCCAGCCAGTCAAGCTCTTGCTGCTCCTCACCGGCCATTCCCAGCGCATCTACAGCAGCACAGACATCGGGGCTCCGGGCTTTCCCTGACCAACAGGGCTTCAACGTTTACCACCAGCTGAACCTGGGCGCCCAGTGAATAAAAATCCCCAAAAATCACAAACGTCCTAAGATTGCTCCCACACCGAAAGTGCCAGACAGTCAAGCTCTTGCTGTTCCTCACCGTCCATTGGCAGCGCATCTACAGCACCACAGACATCGGGGCTCCGGGATTTACCTGACCAACAGGGCTTCGACATTTACCACCAGCTGCACCTGGGCCCCCACTGAAATAAAACCCCGAAAAATCACGAACGTCGGACGATTGATCCCACACTGAAAGTTCCAGCAACTCAAGCTCTTGCTGCTACTCACCTCCCATTCCCAGCGCATCTACAGCACCACAGACATCGGGGCTCCGGGCTTTCCCTGACCAACTGGGCTTCGACGTTTACCACCAGCTGAACCTAAGCCCCCACTGAAATAAAACCCCCAAAAATAATGAACGTCGGACGATTGATCGCACACCGAAAGTGCCAGCCAGTCAAGCTCTTGCTGCTCCTCACCGGCCATTGCCAGCGCATCTACAGCCCCACAGACATCGGGGCTCCGGGCTTTCCCTGATGAACAGGGCTTCGACGTTTACCACCCACTGCACCTGGGCGCCCACTGAAAAAAATAAACAAAAAATCACAAACGTCGGACAATTGCTCCCACACCGAAAGTGCCAGCCAGTCAAGCTCTTGCTGCTACTCACCTCCCATTCCCAGCGCATCTACAGCACCACAGACATCGGGGCTCCGGGCTTTCCCTGACCAACAGGGCTTCGACATTTACCACCAGCTGCACCTGGGCGCCCACTGAAATAAAACCCCGAAAAATAACAAACGTCGGACGATTGCTCCCGCACCGAAAGTGCCAGCCAGTGAAGCTCTTGCTGCTCCTCACCGGCCATTGGAAGCGCATCTACAGCACCACAGACATCGGGGCTCCGAGCTTTCCCTGACCAACAGGGCTTCGATGTTTACCACCAGCTGCACCTGGGCTCCCACTAAAAAAAAAACCCCGAATAATCACAAACATCGGACGATTGCTCCCACACCAAAAGTGCCAGCCAGTCAAGCTCTTGCTGCTCCTCACCGGCCATTGGCAGCGCATCTACAGCACCACAGACATCGGGGCTCCGAGCTTTCCCTGACCAACAGGGCTTCGACGTTTACCACTCGCTGAACCTGGGCACCCACTGAAAGTAAAACCCCGAAAAATCACGAACGTCGGACGATTGCTCCCACACCGAAAGTGCCAGCCTGTCAAGCTCTTGCTGCTCCTCACCGGCCATTGGCCGCGCATCTACAGCACGACAGACATCGGGGCTCCGGGCTTTCCCTGACCAACAGGGCTCAGAAGTTTACCACCAGCTGAACCTGGGCGCCCACTGAAAAAAAACCCTGAAAAATTAAAAACGACGGACGATTGCTCCCACACCGAAAGTGCCAGCCAGTCAAGCTCTTGCTGCTGCTCACCAGCCATTGGCAGCGCATGTACAGCACCACAGATATCGGGGCTCCGGGCTTTCCCTGACCAACAGGCCTTCGACATTTACCATCAGCTGCACCTGGGCGCCCACTGAAAAAAATAACGAAATATCACGAACATCAGACGATTGCTCCCACACCGAAAGTGCCAGCAACTCAAGCTCATGCTGCTTCTCACCGGACTTTGGCAGTGCATCTACAGCACCACAGACATCGCGGCTCCGGGCTTTCCCTGACCAACAGGGCTTCGACGTTTACCACTAGGTGCACCTGCGCTCCCACTGAAAAAAAACCCCGAAAAATCACGAACGTCGGACGATTACTCCCACACCGAAAGTGCCAGCAACTCAAGCTCATGCTGCTTCTCACCGGACTTTGGCAGTGCATCTACAGCACCACAGACATCGGGGCTCCGGGCTTTCCCTGACCAACAGGGCTTCGATGTTTACCACCAGCTGCACCTGGGCGCCCACTGAAAAAAAACCCCGAAAAATCACAAACGTTGGACGATTCCTGCCACACCTTAAATGCCAGCCTGTCAAGCTCTTGCTGCTCCTCACCGCCCATTCCCAGCGCATCTACAGCACCACAGACATCAGGGCTCTGGACTTTCCCTGACGATCAGGGCTTCGACGTTTACCACCAGCTGAACCTGGGCGCCCACTGAAAAGAACCCCGAAAAATCACGAACGTCGGACAATTGCTCCCACACCAAAAGTGCCAGCAACACAAGCTCTTGCTGCTCCTCAGCGGCCATGGGCAGCGCATCTACAGCGCCACAGACATCGGGGCTCCGGGCTTTCCCTGACCAACAGGGCTTTGACTGTTACCACCAGCTGCACCTGGGCTCCCACTGAAAAAAAACCCCGAATAATCACAAACGTCGGACGATTGCTCCCACACCCAAAGTGCCAGACAGTCAAGCTCTTGCTGCTCCTCACCGGCCATTCCCAGCGCATCTACAGCACCACAGACATCGGGGCTCTACGCTTTCCCTGACCAACAGGGCTTCGACGTTTACCACCCGCTGCACCTGGGCGCCCACTGAAATAAAACCCCGAAAAATCACGAACGTCGGACAATTGCTCCCACACCGAAAGTGCCAGCAACTCAAGCTCTTGCTGCTACTCACCGGACTTTGGCAGTGCATCTACAGCACCACAGACATCGGGGTTCTCCGCTTTCCCTGAACAACAGGGCTTCGACGTTTACCACCAGCTGCACCTGGGCGCCCACTGAAAAAAATAAATGAAAAATCACGAACGTCGGACGATTGCTCCCACACCAAAAGTGCCAGCCAGTCAAGCTCTTGCTGCTCCTCACCGGCCATTCCCAGCGCATCTACAGCACCACAGACATCAGGGCTCTGGACTTTCCGTGACGATCAGGGCTTCGACGTTTACCACCAGCTGCACCTGGGCTCCCACTGAAAAGAACCCCGAAAAATCACGAACGTCGGACGATTACTCCCACACCGAAAGTGCCAGCAACTCAAGCTCTTGCTGCTACTCACCGGCCATTCCCAGCGCATCTACAGCACTACAGACATCGGGGCTCCGGGCTTTCCCTGACGAACCAGGCTTCGACGTTTACCACCAGCTGCACCTGGGCGCCCACTGAAAAAAATAAACGAAAAATCACGAACATCGGACGATTGCTCCCACACCAAAAGTGCCAGCCAGTCAAGCTCTTGCTGCTCCTCCCCGGCCATTGGCAGCGCATCTACAGCACCACAGATATCGGGGCTCCGGGCTTTCCCTGACAAACAGGGCTTCGACGTTTACCACCAGCTGAACCTGGGCGCCCACTGGAAAAAATAAACGAAATACCACGAACATCAGAAGATTGCTCCCACACCGAAAGTGCCAGCCAGTCAAGCTCATGCTGCTCCTCACCGCCCATTCCCAGCGCATCTACAGCACCACAGACATCGTGGCTCTGGGCTTTCCCTGACCAACAGGACTTCGACGATTACCACCAGCTGCACCTGGGCGCCAACTGAAATAAAACCCTGAAAAATCACGAACGTCGGACGATTGCTCCCACACCAAAAGTGCCAGCCTGTCAAGCTCTTGCTGCTCCTCACCGCCCATTCCCAGCGCATCTACAGCACCACAGACATCGGGGTTCTGCGCTTTCCCTGAATAACAGGGCTTCGACGTTTACCACCAGCTGCACCTGGGCGCCCACTGAAAAAAATAAACGAAAAATCAGGAACGTCGGACGATTGCTCCCACACCAAAAGTGCCAGCCTGTCAAGCTCTTGCTGCCCCTCACCGCCCATTCCCAGCGCATCTACAGCACCACAGACATCGGGGCTCCGGGCTTTCCCTGATGAACAGGGCTTCGACGTTTACCACTCGCTGAAGCTGGGCACCCACTGAAAGTAAAACCCCGAAAAATCACGAACGTCGGACGATTGCTCCCACACCTGAAGTGCCAGCAACTCAAGCTCTTGCTGCTACTCACCGGCCATTGGCAGCGCATCTACAGCACCACAGACATCGGGGCTCCGGGCTTTCCCTGACGAACCGGGCTTCGACATTTACCACCAGCTGCACCTGGGTGCCCCCTGAAAAAAAAACCCCAAAAATCACAAACGTCGGACGATTCCTGCCACACCTTAAATGCCAGCCTGTCAAGCTCTTGCTGCTCCTCACCGGCCATTCCCAGCGCATCTACAACACCGCAGACATTGGGGCTCCGGGCTTTCCCTGACCAACAGGGCTTCGACGTTTACCACCACCTGAACCTGGGCTCCCACTGAAATAAAACTCCGAAAAACCACGAACGTCGGACGATTGCTCCCACACTAAAAGTGCCAGCCAGTCAAGCTCTTGCAGCTACTCACCGGACTTTGGCAGTGCATCTACAGCACCACAGACATCGGGGCTCCGGGCTTTCCCTGAACAACAGGGCTTCAACGTTTACCACCAGCTGCACCTGGTTGCCCACTGAAAAAAAACCCTGAAAAATGACGAACGTCGGACGATTGCTCCCACACCACAAGTGCCAGACAGTCAAGCTCTAGCTGCTGAACACCGGCCATTCCCAGCGCATCTACAGCACCACAGACATCGGGGCTCCGGGCTTTCCCTGACCAACAGGGCTTCGACGTTTACCACCAGCTGAACCCGGGCGCCCACTGAAATAAAACCCCGAAAAATCACGAACGTCCGACGATTGCTCCCACACCCAAAGTGCCAGCCAGTCAAGCTCTTGCTGCTCCTCACCGGCCATTCCCAGCGCATCTACAGCACCACAGACATCGGGGCTCCGAGCTTTCCCTGATGAACAGGGCTTCGACGTTTACCACCAGCTGAACCTGGGCGCCCACTGAAAGTAAAACCCCGAAAAATCACGAACATCGGACGATTGCTCCCACAACGAAAGTGCCAGCCTGTCAAGCTCTTGCTGCTCCTCAACGGCCATTGGCAGCGCATCTACAGCACCACAGACATCGCGGCTCCAGGCTTTCCCTGACCAACAGGGCTTCGACGTTTACCACCAGCTGCACCTGGTTACGCACTGAAAAAAAACCCTGAAAAATCAAAAACGTCGGACGATTGATCCCACACCGAAAGTGCCAGCCAGTGAAGCTCTTGCTGTTCCTCACCGGACAGTGGCAGTGCATCTACAGCACCACAGACATCGGGGCTCCGGGCTTTCCCTGACCAACAGGGCTTCGACGATTACCACTTGCTGAACCTGTGCTCCCACTGAAAAGAACCCCGAAAAATCACAAACGTCGCACGATTGCTCCCACACTGAAAGTGCCAGCCTGTCAAGCTCTTGCTGCTCCTCACCGGCCATTCCCAGTGCATCTACAGCACCACAGACATCGGGGCTCCGGGCTTTCACTGACCAACACGGCTTCGACATTTACCACCCGCTGCACCTGGGTGCCCACTGGAAAAAACCCAGAAAAATCACGAACATCAGACGATTGCTCCCACACCGAAAGTGCCAGCCAGTCAAGCTCTTGCTGCTCCTCACCGCCCATTCCCAGCGCATGTACAGCACCACAGATATCGGGGCTCCGGGATTTTCCTGACCAACAGGGCTTCGAGATTTACCACCCGCTGAACCTGGGCGTCCACTGAAAAAAAATCCCCAGAAATCACAAACGTCCGACGATTGCTCCCTGTCGTAGTTCAGCCCCGATCAGACCAGACTACGCAGTCTGTCTCTCGTTCCCCCCACCTTCCGAGAGAATACGAGGAGATTATATAAGAAAAACGGCTCAAGGTTTGAGATAAGGACGGGGAGAAATCCTTAAAGTTACCGTCACGGGCAAAACAGACTCGACTTGGGGAAAACTATTCATTTATTTCTAAAATTAGCAGGAGAATGAGACAGGGAACAAGATAACCTCCCCCCACCCCTCCCTCTTCCCGGGCTTAACATTATCTCTACTACCTTCCCCTCCCGAGCGGCACGGGGGGTTGGAAAAGGGAATGGGGGTCGCTGTCAGTTCATCACGCGTTGTTTTACGCCTCTGTATCATCGTCGGGGGAAGACCTCCTCGCATTCCTCCTCTGCTCCAGCGTGGGGTCCCTCCCACGGGCCACAGTCCTTCGTGAAACTGCTCCGGCGTGGGTCATCTCTTCCACGGGGTGCAGTCCCTCTAGAGCAGCTGTCCCAGCGGGCCCTCCACGGGGCACAGCCTCCTTCAGGCCTCCACCTGCTCCGGCGTGGGGTCCTCCACGGGCTGCAGGTGGATCTCTGCCCCTCCGTGGACCTCCATGGGCTGCAGGGGGACAACCTGCTCCACCATGGTCGTCACCACGAGTTGCAGAGGAATCTTGGCCAGGAGCCGCATTACTCCTCCCCCTCCTCCTTCACTGACCTTGGCGTCTGCAGCCGTTCCTCACAACAGGCTGGCAGACGCCTCTCAGGATCCTTTTTACATCTTATTCACTTCTCATCTCCTCTCCACTTCTTGCAGCCAGGCCGGGCCGAGTTGGGCCCAGTCGGCTGCCCGGCGGGAGGCCAGAGGGTGAGGCCTGCAAGGCCCACAAGGCTCGCGCTTCCCCCTCTCTGCCCCCCGCTCAGCTGCTTCACATCTTCTCCTCCCTCTTTTTCCTGTTTTCCCCTATTTAAATACGTTATCGCAGAGGCGTTATCAGGGGACATTCTGCTACCAATTGGCTTGGCCTTGGCCAGCAGCGGGTCCGCCCTAGGCCCGGCCGAGTCCACTGAACAAAGGGGAGCGACTTCTAGCAGTTTCCTACAGAAGCTGCCACCTTAGGCCCCCCCTCACTAACAAAACCAGAACATTCCACCCCTCGCCTCTGCGAATTACGTATTTAAGTATTATAAATAAAATACACACACATCAACAGAAGAAAATAGAATTCCCCGCACCAAAATCAAAATAATATCCTCACAACACCAACAGTGGGTAGACAATTAACAAACAATTCACCACTTATCCCTTCACCACAATCAGAACATAAATTCCCCATAATCATTTTGCTCTTTTGTCAAGTTCAGTCCCTGTTTTGCCCGTTACTGCTCCCAATTAAACTCAATCCTTACCTCAAATTCCTCGAGCCCCACGTTGGGCGCCAAAATAACTGTCGTAGTTCAGCCCCAACGCGGACCAGACTACGCAGTCTCTCTCTCACTCCCCCCACTCTCTGAGAGAATAGGAGGAGATTTGACAAACAAAAAAAAACCAGGGAAAAAAAAAACCAAACACGCGGGTTGAGATTGAACAAAAAGTAAATTTAACAGTAATGACAGAAGAAAACAAGACAGTGATGGAACACAAATACAGTACAATAACTCACAACAGAACTCCACATCCAGTCTCTTCCAACTAGCAAGGGCCTCCCTTCAGCACCCTCCTCACTTACATACTGAGCATGATGTCAGATGGGATGGAATAGCCCTTTGGCTAATTTGGGTAAATTAACCCCAGCTGTTAGCTAATTATTGAACTATCCCAGCCATAGGGGCTACCAGCTTCAGTTCTCCACCCAGCTCAGGTAAATATTAACTCTATCCTAGCCAAACCCAGGACACTCCCACACCGAAAGTGCCAGCCTGTCAAGCTCTTGCTGCTCCTCACCGGCCATTGGCAGCGCATCTACAGCACCACAGACATCGGGGCTCCGGGCTTTCCCTGACCAACAGGGCTCAGAAGTTTACCACCAGCTGAACCTGGGCGCCCACTGAAAAAAAACCCTGAAAAATTAAAAACGACGGACGATTGCTCCCACACCGAAAGTGCCAGCCAGTCAAGCTCTTGCTGCTGCTCACCGGCCATTGGCAGCGCATGTACAGCACCACAGACATCGGGGCTCCGGGCTTTCCCTGACCAACAGGCCTTCGACGTTTACCATCAGCTGCACCTGGGCGCCCACTGAAAAAAATAACGAAATATCACGAACATCAGACGATTGCTCCCACACCGAAAGTGCCAGCAACTCAAGCTCATGCTGCTTCTCACCGGACTTTGGCAGTGCATCTACAGCACCACAGACATCGCGGCTCCGGGCTTTCCCTGACCAACAGGGCTTCGACGTTTACCACCAGGTGCACCTGCGCTCCCACTGAAAAAAACCCCAAAAAATCACGAACGTCGGACGATTACTCCCACACCGAAAGTGCCAGCAACTAAAGCTCCTGCTGCTACTCACCGGACATTGGCAGTGCATCTACAGCACCACAGACATCGGGGCTCCGGGCTTTCCCTGACCAACAGGGCTTCGATGTTTACCACCAGCTGCACCTGGGCGCCCACTGAAAAAAAACCCCGAAAAATCACAAACGTTGGACGATTCCTGCCACACCTTAAATGCCAGCCTGTCAAGCTCTTGCTGCTCCTCACCGCCCATTCCCAGCGCATCTACAGCACCACAGACATCAGGGCTCTGGACTTTCCCTGACCAACAGGACTTCGACATTTACCACCAGCTGCACCTAGTTGGCCACTGAAAAAAAACCCTGAAAAATCAAAAACGTCGGACAATTGATCCCACACCGAAAGTGCCAGCCAGTCAAGCTCTTGCTGCTCCTCACCGGCCATTGGCAGCTCATCTACAGCACCACAGACATCGGAGCTCCGGGCTTTCCCTGACCATCAGGGCTTCGACGTTTACCACTCGCTGCACCTGGGCTCCCACTGAAAAAAACCCCGAAAAATCACGAACGTCGGACGATTGCACCCAAACCGAAATTGCCAGCAACACAATCTCTTGCTGCTCCTCACCGGCCATTCCCAGCGCATCTACAGCACCACAGACATCGGGGCTCCGGGCATTCCCTGACGAACAGGGCTTCGAAGTTTACCACCAGCTGAACCTGGGCGCCCACTGGAAAAAAAACCCAAAAAATCACGAACGTCGGACGATTGTTCCCACATTGAAAGTGCCAGCCAGTCAAGCTCTTGCTGCTCCTCACCGGCCATTCCCAGCGCATCTACAGCACCACAGACATCGGGGCTCCGGGCTTTCCCTGACCAACAGGGCTTCGACGTTTACCACCAGCTGCACCTGGGTGCCGCCTGAAAAAAAAACTCCAAAAATCACAAATGTCAGACGATTCCTGCCACACCTTAAATGCCAGCCTGTCAAGCTCTTGCTGCTACTCACCGGACATTCCCAGCGCATCTATAGCACCACAGACATCAGGGCTCTGGAATTTCCCTGACCAACAGGGCTTCGACGTTTACCACCAGCTGCACCTTGGCGCCCACTGAAAAAAAAAACCGCAAAAATCACGAACGTCGGACGACTGCTCCCACACCGAAAGTGCCAGCCTGTCAAGCTCTTGCTGCTCCTCACCGCCCATTCCCAGCGCATCTACAGCACCACAGACATCGGGGCTCCGGGCTTTCCCTGACCAACAGGGCTTCGACGTTTACCACCAGCTGTACCTGGGCGCCCACTGAAATAAAACCCCGAAAAATCACGAACGTCGGACGATTGCTCCCACACCGAAAGTGCCAGCAACTCAAGCTCTTGCTGCTACTCACCGGACTTTGGCAGTGCATCTACAGCACCACAGACATCGGGGTTCTGCGCTTTCCCTGAACAACAGGGCTTCGACGTTTACCACCAGCTGCACCTGGGTGCCCCCTGAAAAAAAAACCCCAAAAATCACAAATGTCAGACGATTCCTGCCACACCTTAAATGCCAGCCTGTCAAGCTCTTGCTGCTCCTCACCGTCCATTCCCAGCGCATCTACAGCACCACAGGTATCGGGGCTCCGAGCTTTCCCTGACCAACAGGGCTTCGACATTTACCACCAGCTGCACCTGGGCTCCCACTGAAATAAAACCCCGAAAAATCACGAACGTCGGACGATTGCTCCCACACCAAAAGTGCCAGCAACTCAAGCTCTTGCTGCTCCTCACCGGACTTTGGCAGTGCATCTACAGCACCACAGACATTGGGGCTCCGGGATTTCCCTGACGAACAGGGCTTCGACGTTTACCACCAGCTGCACCTGGTTACCCACTGAAAAAAAACCCCGAAAAATCACGAACGTCAGACTATTGCTCCCACACCGAAAGTGCCAGCCAGTCAAGCTCTTGCTGCTCCTCACCGCCCATTCCCAGCGCATCTACAGCACCAAAGACATCGCGGCTCTGGGCTTTCCCTGACGAACCGGGCTTCGACATTTACCACCAGCTGCACCTGGGTGCCGCCTGAAAAAAAAAAAACCCAGAAATCACAAATGTCGGACGATTCCTGCCACACCTTAAATGCCAGCCTGTCAAGCTCTTGCTGCTACTCACCGGCCATTCCCAGCGCATCTACAGCACCACAGACACCGGGGCTCCGGGCTTTCCCTGACCAACAGGGCTTCGACATTTACCACCAGCTGCACCTAGTTGCCCACTGAAAAAAAACCCTGAAAAATGACTAACGTCGGACTATTGCTCCCACACCAAAAGTGCCAGCCTGTCAAGCTCTTGCTGCTCCTCACCGGACAGTGGCAGTGCATCTACAGCACCACAGACATCGGGGCTCCGGGCTTTCCCTGACCAACAGGGCTTCGACGTTTACCACCAGCTGCACCTGGGCGCCCACTGAAAAAAACCCCGAAAAATCACAAACGTCGGACTACTGATCCCACACTGAAAGTGCCAGCCAGTCAAGCTCTTGCTGCTCCTCACCGGCCATTCCCAGCGCATCTACAGCACCACAGACATCGGGGCTCCGGGCTTTCCCTGACCAACAGGGCTTCGACGTTTACCACCAGCTGCACCTAGTTGGCCACTGAAAAAAAACCCTGAAAAATCAAAAACGTCGGACGATTGATCCCACACTGAAAGTGCCAGCCAGTCAAGCTCTTGCTGCTCCTCACCGGCCATTGGAGGCGCATCTACAGCACCACAGACATCGGGGCTCCGGGCTTTCCCTGACCAACAGGGCTTCGACGTTTACCACCAGCTGAACCTGGGCGCCCACTGAAAGTAAAACCCCAAAGAATCACGAACGTCGGACGATTGATCCCACACTGAAAGTGCCAGCAACTCAAGCTCCTGCTGCTCCTCACCGGCCATTCCCAGCGCATCTACAGCACCACAGACATCGGGGCTCCGGGCTTTCCCTGACCAACAAGCCTTCGACATTTACCACCAGCTGCACCTGGGCGCCCACTGAAAAAAATAAACGAAAAATCACAAACGTCGGACGATTGCTCCCACACCGAAAGTGCCAGCAACTCAAGCTCTTGCTGCTCCTCACCGGCCACTGGCAGCGCATCTACAGCACCACAGACATCGGGGCTCCGGGATTTCCCTGACCAACAGGCCTTCGACATTTACCACCAGCTGCACCTGGGCGCCCACTGAAATAAAACCCCGAAAAATCACGAACGTCGGACGATTGCTCCCACACTGAAAGTGCCAGCAACTCAAGCTCTTGCTGCTACTCACCGGCCATTCCCAGCGCATCTACAGCACCACAGACATCGGGGCTCCGGGCTTTCCCTGACCAACTGGGCTTCGACGTTTACAACCAGCTGAACCTGGGCGCCCACTGAAATAAAACCCCAAAAATCACGAACGTCGGACGATTGCTCCCACACCAAAAGTGCCAGCCAGTCAAGCTCTTGCTGCTCCTCACCGGACTTTGGCAGCGCATCTACAGCACCACAGACATCGGGGCTCCGGGCTTTCCCTGACCAACAGGGCTTCGACGTTTACCACCAGCTGCACCTGGGCTCCCACTGAAAAAACACCCCGAATAATCACAAACATCGGACTATTGCTCCCACACCAAAAGTGCCAGACAGTCAACCTCTTGCTGCTCCTCACCGGCCATTGGCAGCGCATCTACAGCACCACAGACATCGGGGCTCCGGGCTTTCCCTGACCAACAGGGCTTCGACGTTTACCACCAGCTGAACCTGGGCGCCCACTGAAAAAAATAAACTAAAAATCACGAACATCGGACGATTGCTCCCACACCGAAAGTGCCAGCCAGTCAAGCTCTTGCTGCTCCTCACCGGCCATTGGCAGCGCATCTACAGCACCACAGACATCGGGGCTCCGGGCTTTCCCTGACCAACAGGGCTTCGACATTTACCACCAGCTGCACCTGGGCGCCCACTGAAAAAAAACCCCGAAAAATCACGAACATCGCACGATTGCTCCCACACCGAAAGTGCCAGCCAGTCAAGCTCTTGCTGCTCCTCACCGGCCATTCCCAGCGCATCTACAGCACCACAGACATCGGGTCTCTGGGCTTTCCCTGACCAACAGGGCTTCGACATTTACCACCAGCTGCACCTGGTTACCCACTGAAAAAAAACCCTGAAAAATCAAAAACGTCGGACGATTGCACCCACACCAAAAGTGCCAGCAACTCAAGCTCTTGCTGCTCCTCACCGCCCATTCCCAGCGCATCTACAGCACCACAGACATCGCGGCTCCGGGCTTTCCCTGACGAACGGGGCTTGGACATTTACCACCAGCTGCACCTGGTTACCCACTGAAAAAAAACCCTGAAAAATCACAAATGTCGGACGATTCCTGCCACACCTTAAATGCCAGCCTGTCAAGCTCTTGCTGCTACTCACCGGCCATTCCCAGCTCATCTACAGCACCACAGACATCGCGGCTCCGGGCTTTCCCTGACCAACAGGGCTTCGACGTTTACCACCCGCTGCACCTGGGCGCCCACTGAAAGTAAAACCCCAAAGAATCACGAACGTCGGACGATTGCTCCCACACCGAAAGTGCCAGCAACTCAAGCTCCTGCTGCTCCTCACCGGCCATTCCCAGCGCATCTACAGCACCACAGACATCGGGGCTCTGGGCTTTCCCTGACCAACAGGGCTTCGACGTTTACCACCAGCTGCACCTGGTTACCCACTGAAAAAAAACCCTGAAAAATCACAAACGTCGGACGATTGCTCCCACACCGAAAGTGCCAGCCAGTCAAGCTCTTGCTGCTCCTCACCGGCCATTCCCAGCGCATCTACAGCACCACAGACATCGGGGCTCCGGGCTTTCCCTGACCAACAGGGCTTCGACATTTACCACCAGCTGAACCTGGGCTCCCACTGAAATAAAACCCCCAAAAATCACGAACGTCGGACTATTGCTCCCACACCGAAAGTGCCAGCAACTCAAGCTCTTGCTGCTCCTCACCGGACTTTGGCAGTGCATCTACAGCACCACAGACATCGGGGCTCCGGGCTTTCCCTGACCAACAGGGCTTCGACATTTACCACCAGCTGCACCTGGGCGCCCACTGAAATAAAACCCCGAAAAATCACGAACGTCGGACGATTGCTCCCACAACGAAAGTGCCAGCAACTCAAGCTCTTGCTGCTCCTCACCGGCCATTCCCAGCGCATCTACAGCACCACAGACATCGGGGCTCCGGGCTTTCCCTGACCAACAGGCCTTCGACATTTACCACCAGCTGCACCTGGTTACCCACTGAAAAAAAACCCTGAAAAATCAAAAACGTCGGACGATTGCTCCCACACCGAAAGTGCCAGCAACTCAAGCTCTTGCTGCTCCTCACCGGCCACTGGCAGCGCATCTACAGCACCACAGACATCGGGGCTCCGGGATTTCCCTGACCAACAGGCCTTCGACATTTACCACCAGCTGCACCTGGGCGCCCACTGAAATAAAACCCCGAAAAATCACGAACGTCGGACGATTGCTCCCACACTGAAAGTGCCAGCAACTCAAGCTCTTGCTGCTACTCACCGGCCATTCCCAGCGCATCTACAGCACCACAGACATCGGGGCTCCGGGCTTTCCCTGACCAACTGGGCTTCGACGTTTACAACCAGCTGAACCTGGGCGCCCACTGAAATAAAACCCCCAAAAGTCACGAACGTCGGACGATTGCTCCCACACCAAAAGTGCCAGCCAGTCAAGCTCTTGCTGCTCCTCACCGGACTTTGGCAGCGCATCTACAGCACCACAGACATCGGGGCTCCGGGCTTTCCCTGACCAACAGGGCTTCGACGTTTACCACCAGCTGCACCTGGGCTCCCACTGAAAAAACACCCCGAATAATCACAAACATCGGACTATTGCTCCCACACCAAAAGTGCCAGACAGTCAACCTCTTGCTGCTCCTCACCGGCCATTGGCAGCGCATCTACAGCACCACAGACATCGGGGCTCCGGGCTTTCCCTGACCAACAGGGCTTCGACGTTTACCACCAGCTGAACCTGGGCGCCCACTGAAAAAAATAAACTAAAAATCACGAACATCGGACGATTGCTCCCACACCGAAAGTGCCAGCCAGTCAAGCTCTTGCTGCTCCTCACCGGCCATTGGCAGCGCATCTACAGCACCACAGACATCGGGGCTCCGGGCTTTCCCTGACCAACAGGGCTTCGACATTTACCACCAGCTGCACCTGGGCGCCCACTGAAATAAAACCCCGAAAACTCACGAACGTCGGACGATTGCTCCCACACCGAAAGTTCCAGCAACTCAAGCTCTTGCTGTTCCTCACCGGCCATTCCCAGCGCATCTACAGCACCACAGACATCGGGGCTCCGGGCTTTCCCTGACCAACAGGGCTTCGACGTTTACCACCAGCTGCACCTGGGCGCCCACTGAAAAAAAACCCCGAAAAATCACGAACATCGCACGATTGCTCCCACACCGAAAGTGCCAGCCAGTCAAGCTCTTGCTGCTCCTCACCGGCCATTCCCAGCGCATCTACAGCACCACAGACATCGGGTCTCTGGGCTTTCCCTGACCAACAGGGCTTCGACATTTACCACCAGCTGCACCTGGTTACCCACTGAAAAAAAACCCTGAAAAATCAAAAACGTCGGACGATTGCACCCACACCAAAAGTGCCAGCAACTCAAGCTCTTGCTGCTCCTCACCGCCCATTCCCAGCGCATCTACAGCACCACAGACATCGCGGCTCTGGGCTTTCCCTGACGAACGGGGCTTGGACATTTACCACCAGCTGCACCTGGTTACCCACTGAAAAAAAACCCTGAAAAATCACAAATGTCGGACGATTCCTGCCACACCTTAAATGCCAGCCTGTCAAGCTCTTGCTGCTACTCACCGGCCATTCCCAGCTCATCTACAGCACCACAGACATCGCGGCTCCGGGCTTTCCCTGACCAACAGGGCTTCGACGTTTACCACCCGCTGCACCTGGGCGCCCACTGAAAGTAAAACCCCAAAGAATCACGAACGTCGGACGATTGCTCCCACACCGAAAGTGCCAGCAACTCAAGCTCCTGCTGCTCCTCACCGGCCATTCCCAGCGCATCTACAGCACCACAGACATCGGGGCTCTGGGCTTTCCCTGACCAACAGGGCTTCGACGTTTACCACCAGCTGCACCTGGTTACCCACTGAAAAAAAACCCTGAAAAATCACAAACGTCGGACGATTGCTCCCACACCGAAAGTGCCAGCCAGTCAAGCTCTTGCTGCTCCTCACCGGCCATTCCCAGCGCATCTACAGCACCACAGACATCGGGGCTCCGGGCTTTCCCTGACCAACAGGGCTTCGACATTTACCACCAGCTGAACCTGGGCTCCCACTGAAATAAAACCCCCAAAAATCACGAACGTCGGACTATTGCTCCCACACCGAAAGTGCCAGCAACTCAAGCTCTTGCTGCTCCTCACCGGACTTTGGCAGTGCATCTACAGCACCACAGACATCGGGGCTCCGGGCTTTCCCTGACCAACAGGGCTTCGACATTTACCACCAGCTGCACCTGGGCGCCCACTGAAATAAAACCCCGAAAAATCACGAACGTCGGACGATTGCTCCCACAACGAAAGTGCCAGCAACTCAAGCTCTTGCTGCTCCTCACCGGCCATTCCCAGCGCATCTACAGCACCACAGACATCGGGGCTCCGGGCTTTCCCTGACCAACAGGCCTTCGACATTTACCACCAGCTGCACCTGGTTACCCACTGAAAAAAAACCCTGAAAAATCAAAAACGTCGGACGATTGCTCCCACACCGAAAGTGCCAGCAACTCAAGCTCTTGCTGCTCCTCACCGGCCACTGGCAGCGCATCTACAGCACCACAGACATCGGGGCTCCGGGATTTCCCTGACCAACAGGCCTTCGACATTTACCACCAGCTGCACCTGGGCGCCCACTGAAATAAAACCCCGAAAAATCACGAACGTCGGACGATTGCTCCCACACTGAAAGTGCCAGCAACTCAAGCTCTTGCTGCTACTCACCGGCCATTCCCAGCGCATCTACAGCACCACAGACATCGGGGCTCCGGGCTTTCCCTGACCAACTGGGCTTCGACGTTTACAACCAGCTGAACCTGGGCGCCCACTGAAATAAAACCCCCAAAAGTCACGAACGTCGGACGATTGCTCCCACACCAAAAGTGCCAGCCAGTCAAGCTCTTGCTGCTCCTCACCGGACTTTGGCAGCGCATCTACAGCACCACAGACATCGGGGCTCCGGGCTTTCCCTGACCAACAGGGCTTCGACGTTTACCACCAGCTGCACCTGGGCTCCCACTGAAAAAACACCCCGAATAATCACAAACATCGGACTATTGCTCCCACACCAAAAGTGCCAGACAGTCAACCTCTTGCTGCTCCTCACCGGCCATTGGCAGCGCATCTACAGCACCACAGACATCGGGGCTCCGGGCTTTCCCTGACCAACAGGGCTTCGACGTTTACCACCAGCTGAACCTGGGCGCCCACTGAAAAAAATAAACTAAAAATCACGAACATCGGACGATTGCTCCCACACCGAAAGTGCCAGCCAGTCAAGCTCTTGCTGCTCCTCACCGGCCATTGGCAGCGCATCTACAGCACCACAGACATCGGGGCTCCGGGCTTTCCCTGACCAACAGGGCTTCGACATTTACCACCAGCTGCACCTGGGCGCCCACTGAAATAAAACCCCGAAAACTCACGAACGTCGGACGATTGCTCCCACACCGAAAGTTCCAGCAACTCAAGCTCTTGCTGTTCCTCACCGGCCATTCCCAGCGCATCTACAGCACCACAGACATCGGGGCTCCGGGCTTTCCCTGACCAACAGGGCTTCGACGTTTACCACCAGCTGCACCTGGGCGCCCACTGAAAAAAAACCCCGAAAAATCACGAACATCGCACGATTGCTCCCACACCGAAAGTGCCAGCCAGTCAAGCTCTTGCTGCTCCTCACCGGCCATTCCCAGCGCATCTACAGCACCACAGACATCGGGTCTCTGGGCTTTCCCTGACCAACAGGGCTTCGACATTTACCACCAGCTGCACCTGGTTACCCACTGAAAAAAAACCCTGAAAAATCAAAAACGTCGGACGATTGCACCCACACCAAAAGTGCCAGCAACTCAAGCTCTTGCTGCTCCTCACCGCCCATTCCCAGCGCATCTACAGCACCACAGACATCGCGGCTCTGGGCTTTCCCTGACGAACGGGGCTTGGACATTTACCACCAGCTGCACCTGGTTACCCACTGAAAAAAAACCCTGAAAAATCACAAATGTCGGACGATTCCTGCCACACCTTAAATGCCAGCCTGTCAAGCTCTTGCTGCTACTCACCGGCCATTCCCAGCTCATCTACAGCACCACAGACATCGCGGCTCCGGGCTTTCCCTGACTAACAGGGCTTCGACGTTTACCACCCGCTGCACCTGGGCGCCCACTGAAAGTAAAACCCCAAAGAATCACGAACGTCGGACGATTGCTCCCACACCGAAAGTGCCAGCAACTCAAGCTCCTGCTGCTCCTCACCGGCCATTCCCAGCGCATCTACAGCACCACAGACATCGGGGCTCCGGGCTTTCCCTGACCAACAGGGCTTCGACGTTTACCACCCGCTGCACCTGGGCGCCCACTGAAAAAAATAAACGAAAAATCACAAACGTCGGACGATTGCTCCCACACCGAAAGTGCCAGCCAGTCAAGCTCTTTTTGCTCCTCACCGGCCATTGGCAGCGCATCTACAGCACCACAGACATCGCGGCTCCGGGCTTTCCCTGACCAACAGGGCTTCGACATTTACCACCAGCTGCACCTGGGAGCCCACTGAAATAAAACCCCGAAAAATCACGAACGTCGGACGATTGCTCCCACAACGAAATTGCCAGCCAGTCAAGCTCTTGCTGCTCCTCACCGGCCATTCCCAGCGCATCTACAGCACCACAGACATCGGGGCTCCGGGCTTTCCCTGACGAACAGGGCTTCGACGTTTACCACCAGCTGCACCTGGGCGCCCACTGAAAAAAATAAACGAAAAATCATGAACATCGGACGATTGCTCCCACACCGAAAGTGCCAGCAACTCAAGCTCTTGCTGCTACTCACCGCCCATTGGCAGGGCATCTACAGCACCACAGACATCGGGGCTCCGAGCTTTCCCTGACCAACAGGGCTTCAACGTTTACCACCAGCTGCACCTGGGCGCCCACTGAAATAAAACCCCGAAAAATCACAAACGTCGGACGATTGCTCCCACAACGAAAGTGCCAGCCAGTCAAGCTCTTGCTGCTCCTCCCCGGACACTCCCAGTGCATCTACAGCACCACAGACATCGGGGCTCCGAGCTTTCCCTGACCAACAGGGCTTCAACGTTTACCACCAGCTGCACCTGGGCGCCCACTGAAAAAAACCCCAAAAATCACGAACGTCGGACGATTGCACCCACACCGAAAGTGCCAGACAGTCAAGCTCTTGCTGCTCCTCACCGGCCATTGGCAGCGCATCTACAGCACCACAGACATTGGGGCTCTGGGCTTTCCCTGACCAACAGGGCTTCGACATTTACCACCAGCTGCACCTGGGCGCCCACTGAAATAAAACTCCGAAAAATCACGAACGTCGGACGATTGCTCCCACAACGAAAGTGCCAGCAACTCAAGGTCCTGCTGCTACTCACCGGACTTTGGCAGCGCATCTACAGCACCACAGACATCGCGGCTCCGGGCTTTCCCTGACCAACAGGGCTTCGACGTTTACCACCCGCTGAACCTGGGCGCCCACTGAAAAAAATTAAAGAAAAATCACGAACGTCGGACGATTGCTCCCACAGCAAAAGTGCCAGCCAATGAAGCTCTTGCTGCTCCTCACCGGCCATTCCCAGCGCATCTACAGCACCACAGACATCGGGGCTCCGGGCTTTCCCTGACCAACAGGGCTTCGACATTTACCACCAGCTGCACCTGGTTACCCACTGAAAAAAAACCCTGAAAAATCAAAAACGTCGGACGATTGCTCCCACACTGAAAGTGTGGGCAACTCAAGCTCTTGCTGCTCCTCACCGGCTATTGGCAGCGCATCTACAGCACCACAGACATCGGGGCTCCGGGCTTTCCCTGACCAACAGGGCTTCGACGTTTACCACCAGCTGAACCTGGGCGCCCACTGAAAGTAAAACCCCGAAGAATCACGAACGTCGGACGATTGCTCCCACACCAAAAGTGCCAGCCAGTCAAGCTCTTGCTGCTCCTCCCCGGCCATTCCCAGCGCATCTACAGCACCACAGACATCGGGGCTCCGGGCTTTCCCTGACCAACAGGGCTTCGACGTTTACCACCAGCTGAACCTGGGCGCCCAGTGAATAAAAATCCCCAAAAATCACAAACGTCCGACGATTGCTCCTACACTGAAAGTGCCAGCAACTCAAGCTCTTGCTGCTCCTCACCGCCCATTCCCAGCGCATCTACAGCACCACAGACATCGGGGCTGTGGGCTTTCCCTGACCAACAGGGCTTCGACATTTACTACCAGCTGCACCTGTGCGCCCACTGAAAGTAAAACCCTGAAAAATCACGAACGTCGGACGATTGCTCCCACACCGAAAGTGCCAGCCAGTCAAGCTCTAGCTGCTGAACACCGGCCATTCCCAGCGCATCTACAGCACCACAGACATCGGGGCTCCGGGCTTTCCCTGACCATCAGGGCTTCGACATTTACCACCAGCTGCACCTGGGCGCCCACTGGAAAAAAAACCCGAAAAATCACGAACGTCGGACGATTGCTCCCACACCAAAAGTGCCAGACAGTCAAGCTCTAGCTGCTGAACACCGGCCATTCCCAGCGCATCTACAGCACCACAGATATCGGGGTTCTGCGCTTTCCCTGACCAACAGGGCTTCGACGTTTACCACCAGCTGAACCTGGGCGCCCGCTGAAAAAAATAAAAGAAAAATCACGAACATCGTACGATTGCTCCCACACCGAAAGTGCCAGACAGTCAAGCTCTTGCTGCTCCTCACCGGCCATTGGCAGCTCATCTACAGCACCACAGACATCGGGGCTCCGGGCTTTCCCTGACCAACAGGGCTTCGACGTTTACCACCAGCTGAACCTGGGCGCCCACTGAAAGTAAAACCCCGAAAAATCACGAACGTCGCACGATTGCTCCCACACCGAAAGTGCCAGCAACTCAAGCTCTTGCTGCTCCTCACCGCCCATTCCCAGCGCATCTACAGCACCACAGACATCGGGGCTCTGGGCTTTCCCTGACCAACAGGGCTTCGACGTTTACCACCAGCTGCACCTGGGCTCCCACTTAAAAAAAACCCTGAAAAATCACGAACGTCGGACGATTGCTCCCACACCGAAAGTGCCAGCCAGTCAAGCTCTTGCTGCTCCTCCCCGGCCATTCCCAGCGCATCTACAGCACCACAGATATCGGGGTTCTGCGCTTTCCCTGACCAACAGGGCTTCGACGTTTACCACCTGCTGAACCTGGGCGCCCGCTGAAAAAAATAAAAGAAAAATCACGAACATCGGACGATTGCTCCCACACCGAAAGTGCCAGCCAGTCAAGCTCTTGCTGCTCCTCACCGGCCATTCCCAGCGCATCTACAACACCACAGACATCGTGGCTGTGGCTTTCCCTGACCAACAGGGCTTCGACATTTACCACCAGCTGAACCTGGTTACCCACTGAAAAAAAACCCTGAAAAATCAAAAACGTCGGACGATTGCTCCCACACCGAAAGTGCCAGCAACTCAAGCTCTTGCTGCTCCTCACCGGCCATTCCCAGCGCATCTACAGCACCACAGACATCGGGGTTCTGCGCTTTCCCTGACCAACAGGGCTTCGACGTTTACCACCAGCTGCACCTGGGCGCCCACTGAAAAAAATAAAAGAAAAATCACGAACATCGGACGATTGCTCCCACACCAAAAGTGCCAGCAACTCAAGCTCTTGCTGCTCCTCACCGGACTTTGGCAGCGCATCTACAGCACCACAGACATCGGGGCTCCGGGCTTTCCCTGACCAACAGGGCTTCGACATTTACCACCAGCTGCACCTGGCGCCCACTGAAATAAAACCCCGAAAAATCACGAACGTCGGACGATTGCTCCCACACTGAAAGTGCCAGCCAGTCAAGCTCTTGCTGCTCCTCACCGGCCATTCCCAGCGCATCTACAGCACCACAGACATCGGCGCTCCGGGCTTTCCCTGACCAACAGGGCTTCGACATTTACCACCAGCTGAACCTGGGCTCCCACTGAAATAAAACCCCCAAAAATCACAAACGTCGGACGATTGCTCCCACACCGAAAGTGCCAGCCAGTCATGCTCTTGCTGCTCCTCACCGGCCATTGGCAGCGCATCTACAGCACCACAGACATCGGGGCTCCGGGCTTTCCCTGACCAACAGGGCTTCGACATTTACCACCAGCTGCACCTGGGCGCCCACTGAAATAAAACCCCGAAAAATCACGAACGTCGGACGATTGCTCCCACAACGAAAGTGCCAGCAACACAAGCTCTTGCTGCTCCTCACCGCCCATTCCCAGCGCATCTACAGCACCACAGACATCGGGGCTCCGGGCTTTCCCTGACCAACAGGGCTTCGACATTTACCACCAGCTGCACCTGGTTACCCACTGAAAAAAAACCCTGAAAAATCAAAAACGTCGGACGATTGCTCCCACACCGAAAGTGCCAGCAACTCAAGCTCTTGCTGCTCCTCACCGGCCACTGGCAGCGCATCTACAGCACCACAGACATCGGGGCTCCGGGCTTTCCCTGACCAACAGGCCTTCGACATTTACCACCAGCTGCACCTGGGCGCCCACTGAAATAAAACCCCGAAAAATCACGAACGTCGGACGATTGCTCCCACACTGAAAGTGCCAGCAACTCAAGCTCTTGCTGCTCCTCACCGCCCATTCCCAGCGCATCTACAGCACCACAGACATCGGGGCTCCGGGCTTTCCCTGACCAACTGGGCTTCGACGTTTACAACCACCTGAACCTGGGCGCCCACTGAAATAAAACCCCCAAAAATCACGAACGTCGGACGATTGCTCCCACGCCAAAAGTGCCAGCCAGTCAAGCTCTTGCTGCTCCTCACCGGACTTTGGCAGCGCATCTACAGCACCACAGACATCGGGGCTCCGGGCTTTCCCTGACCAACAGGGCTTCGACATTTACCACCAGCTGCACCTGGGCGCCCACTGAAATAAAACCCCGAAAAATAACGAACGTCGGACGATTGCTCCCACACCGAAAGTGCCAGCAACTCAAGCTCTTGCTGTTCCTCACCGGCCATTCCCAGCGCATCTACAGCACCACAGACATCGGGGCTCCGGGCTTTCCCTGACCAACAGGGCTTCGACGTTTACCACCAGCTGAACCTGGGCGCCCACTGAAAAAAATAAACTAAAAATCACGAACATCGGACGATTGCTCCCACACCGAAAGTGCCAGCCAGTCAAGCTCTTGCTGCTCCTCACCGGCCATTGGCAGCGCATCTACAGCACCACAGACATCGGGGCTCCGGGCTTTCCCTGACCAACAGGGCTTCGACATTTACCACCAGCTGCACCTGGGCGCCCACTGAAATAAAACCCCGAAAAATAACGAACGTCGGACGATTGCTCCCACACCGAAAGTGCCAGCAACTCAAGCTCTTGCTGTTCCTCACCGGCCATTCCCAGCGCATCTACAGCACCACAGACATCGGGGCTCCGGGCTTTCCCTGACCAACAGGGCTTCGACGTTTACCACCAGCTGCACCTGGGCGCCCACTGAAAAAAAACCCCGAAAAATCACGAACATCGCACGATTGCTCCCACACCGAAAGTGCCAGCCAGTCAAGCTCTTGCTGCTCCTCACCGGCCATTCCCAGCGCATCTACAGCACCACAGACATCGGGTCTCTGGGCTTTCCCTGACCAACAGGGCTTCGACATTTACCACCAGCTGCACCTGGTTACCCACTGAAAAAAAACCCTGAAAAATCAAAAACGTCGGACGATTGCTCCCACACCAAAAGTGCCAGCAACTCAAGCTCTTGCTGCTCCTCACCGCCCATTCCCAGCGCATCTACAGCACCACAGACATCGGGGCTCCGGGCTTTCCCTGACGAACGGGGCTTGGACATTTACCACCAGCTGCACCTGGTTACCCACTGAAAAAAAACCCTGAAAAATCACAAATGTCGGACGATTCCTGGAACACCTTAAATGCCAGCCTGTCAAGCTCTTGCTGCTACTCACCGGCCATTCCCAGCTCATCTACAGCACCACAGACATCGCGGCTCCGGGCTTTCCCTGACCAACAGGGCTTCGACGTTTACCACCCGCTGCACCTGGGCGCCCACTGAAAGTAAAACCCCAAAGAATCACGAACGTCGGACGATTGCTCCCACACCGAAAGTGCCAGCAACTCAAGCTCCTGCTGCTCCTCACCGGCCATTCCCAGCGCATCTACAGCACCACAGACATCGGGGCTCCGGGCTTTCCCTGACCAACTGGGCTTCGACGTTTACCACCAGCTGAACCTGGGCGCCCACTGAAATAAAACCTCCAAAAATCACGAACGTCGGACGATTGCTCCCACACCGCAAGTGCCAGACAGTCAAGCTCTTGCTGCTCCTCACCGGCCATTGGCAGCGCATCTACAGCACCACAAATATCGGGGCTCCGAGCTTTACCTGACCAACAGGGCTTCGATGTTTACCACCAGCTGCACCTGGGCGCCCACTGAAATAAAACCCTGAAAAATCACGAACGTCGGACGATTCCTCCCACACCGAAAGTGCCAGCCAGTCAAGCTCTTGCTGCTACTCACCGGACTTTGGCAGTGCATCTACAGCACCACAGACATCGGGGTTCTACGCTTTCCCTGACCAAGAGGGCTTCGACATTTACCATCACCTGCACCTGGGCGCCAACTGAAAAAAACCCCGAAAAATCACAAACGTCGGACTATTGCTCCCACACTGAAAGTGCCAGCCAGTCAAGCTCTTGCTGCTCCTCACCGGCCATTGGCAGCGCATCTATAGCACCACAGACATCGGGGTTCTGCGCGTTCCCTGACCAACAGGGCTTCGACGTTTACCACCAGCTGAACCTGGGCGCCCACTGAAAAAAATAAAAGAAAAATCACGAACATCGGACAATTGCTCCCACACCAAAAGTGCCAGCCAGTCAAGCTCTTGCTGCTCCTCACCGGCCATTCCCAGCGCATCTACAGCACCACAGACATCGGGGCTCCAGGCTTTCCCTGACCAACAGGGCTTCGACGTTTACCACTCGCTGCACCTGGGCTCCCACTGAAAAGAACCCCGAAAAATAACGAACGTCGGACGATTGCACCCACACCGAAAGTGCCAGCAACACAAGCTCCTGCTGTTCCTCACCGGCCATTCCCAGCGCATCTACAGCACCACAGACATCGGGGCTCCGGGCTTTCCCTGACAAACAGGGCTTCGCCGTTTACCACCAGCTGCACCTGGGCGCCCACTGGAAAAAAAACCCGAAAAATCACGAACGTCAGACGATTGCTCCCACACCGAAAGTGCCAGCCAGTCAAGCTCTTGCTGCTCCTCACCGGCCATTCCCAGCGCATCTACAGCACCACAGACATCGGGTCTCTGGGCTTTCCCTGACCAACAGGGCTTCGACATTTACCACCAGCTGCACCTGGTTACCCACTGAAAAAAAACCCTGAAAAATCAAAAACGTCGGACGATTGCTCCCACACCAAAAGTGCCAGCAACTCAAGCTCTTGCTGCTCCTCACCGCCCATTCCCAGCGCATCTACAGCACCACAGACATCGGGGCTCCGGGCTTTCCCTGACGAACGGGGCTTGGACATTTACCACCAGCTGCACCTGGTTACCCACTGAAAAAAAACCCTGAAAAATCACAAATGTCGGACGATTCCTGCCACACCTTAAATGCCAGCCTGTCAAGCTCTTGCTGCTACTCACCGGCCATTCCCAGCTCATCTACAGCACCACAGACATCGCGGCTCCGGGCTTTCCCTGACCAACAGGGCTTCGACGTTTACCACCCGCTGCACCTGGGCGCCCACTGAAAGTAAAACCCCAAAGAATCACGAACGTCGGACGATTGCTCCCACACCGAAAGTGCCAGCAACTCAAGCTCCTGCTGCTCCTCACCGGCCATTCCCAGCGCATCTACAGCACCACAGACATCGGGGCTCCGGGCTTTCCCTGACCAACTGGGCTTCGACGTTTACCACCAGCTGAACCTGGGCGCCCACTGAAATAAAACCTCCAAAAATCACGAACGTCGGACGATTGCTCCCACACCGAAAGTGCCAGACAGTCAAGCTCTTGCTGCTCCTCACCGGCCATTGGCAGCGCATCTACAGCACCACAGACATCGGGGCTCCGGGCTTTCCCTGACCAACAGGGCTTCGATGTTTACCACCAGCTGCACCTGGGCGCCCACTGAAATAAAACCCTGAAAAATCACGAACGTCGGACGATTCCTCCCACACCGAAAGTGCCAGCCAGTCAAGCTCTTGCTGCTACTCACCGGACTTTGGCAGTGCATCTACAGCACCACAGACATCGGGGTTCTACGCTTTCCCTGACCAAGAGGGCTTCGACATTTACCATCACCTGCACCTGGGCGCCAACTGAAAAAAACCCCGAAAAATCACAAACGTCGGACTATTGCTCCCACACTGAAAGTGCCAGCCAGTCAAGCTCTTGCTGCTCCTCACCGGCCATTGGCAGCGCATCTATAGCACCACAGACATCGGGGTTCTGCGCGTTCCCTGACCAACAGGGCTTCGACGTTTACCACCAGCTGAACCTGGGCGCCCACTGAAAAAAATAAAAGAAAAATCACGAACATCGGACAATTGCTCCCACACCAAAAGTGCCAGCCAGTCAAGCTCTTGCTGCTCCTCACCGGCCATTCCCAGCGCATCTACAGCACCACAGACATCGGGGCTCCAGGCTTTCCCTGACCAACAGGGCTTCGACGTTTACCACTCGCTGCACCTGGGCTCCCACTGAAAAGAACCCCGAAAAATAACGAACGTCGGACGATTGCACCCACACCGAAAGTGCCAGCAACACAAGCTCCTGCTGTTCCTCACCGGCCATTCCCAGCGCATCTACAGCACCACAGACATCGGGGCTCCGGGCTTTCCCTGACAAACAGGGCTTCGCCGTTTACCACCAGCTGCACCTGGGCGCCCACTGGAAAAAAAACCCGAAAAATCACGAACGTCAGACGATTGCTCCCACACCGAAAGTGCCAGCCAGTCAAGCTCTTGCTGCTCCTCACCGGCCATTCCCAGCGCATCTACAGCACCACAGACATCGGGTCTCTGGGCTTTCCCTGACCAACAGGGCTTCGACATTTACCACCAGCTGCACCTGGTTACCCACTGAAAAAAAACCCTGAAAAATCAAAAACGTCGGACGATTGCTCCCACACCAAAAGTGCCAGCAACTCAAGCTCTTGCTGCTCCTCACCGCCCATTCCCAGCGCATCTACAGCACCACAGACATCGGGGCTCCGGGCTTTCCCTGACGAACGGGGCTTGGACATTTACCACCAGCTGCACCTGGTTACCCACTGAAAAAAAACCCTGAAAAATCACAAATGTCGGACGATTCCTGGAACACCTTAAATGCCAGCCTGTCAAGCTCTTGCTGCTACTCACCGGCCATTCCCAGCTCATCTACAGCACCACAGACATCGCGGCTCCGGGCTTTCCCTGACCAACAGGGCTTCGACGTTTACCACCCGCTGCACCTGGGCGCCCACTGAAAGTAAAACCCCAAAGAATCACGAACGTCGGACGATTGCTCCCACACCGAAAGTGCCAGCAACTCAAGCTCCTGCTGCTCCTCACCGGCCATTCCCAGCGCATCTACAGCACCACAGACATCGGGGCTCCGGGCTTTCCCTGACCAACTGGGCTTCGACGTTTACCACCAGCTGAACCTGGGCGCCCACTGAAATAAAACCTCCAAAAATCACGAACGTCGGACGATTGCTCCCACACCGAAAGTGCCAGACAGTCAAGCTCTTGCTGCTCCTCACCGGCCATTGGCAGCGCATCTACAGCACCACAGACATCGGGGCTCCGGGCTTTCCCTGACCAACAGGGCTTCGATGTTTACCACCAGCTGCACCTGGGCGCCCACTGAAATAAAACCCTGAAAAATCACGAACGTCGGACGATTCCTCCCACACCGAAAGTGCCAGCCAGTCAAGCTCTTGCTGCTACTCACCGGACTTTGGCAGTGCATCTACAGCACCACAGACATCGGGGTTCTACGCTTTCCCTGACCAAGAGGGCTTCGACATTTACCATCACCTGCACCTGGGCGCCAACTGAAAAAAACCCCGAAAAATCACAAACGTCGGACTATTGCTCCCACACTGAAAGTGCCAGCCAGTCAAGCTCTTGCTGCTCCTCACCGGCCATTGGCAGCGCATCTATAGCACCACAGACATCGGGGTTCTGCGCGTTCCCTGACCAACAGGGCTTCGACGTTTACCACTCGCTGAACCTGGGCGCCCACTGAAAAAAATAAAAGAAAAATCACGAACATCGGACGATTGCTCCCACACCAAAAGTGCCAGCCAGTCAAGCTCTTGCTGCTCCTCACCGGCCATTCCCAGCGCATCTACAGCACCACAGACATCGGGGCTCCAGGCTTTCCCTGACCAACAGGGCTTCGACGTTTACCACTCGCTGCACCTGGGCTCCCACTGAAAAGAACCCCGAAAAATAACGAACGTCGGACGATTGCTCCCACACCGAAAGTGCCAGCAACTCAAGCTCTTGCTGCTCCTCACCGGCCATTCCCAACGCATCTACAGCACCACAGACATCGGGGCTGTGGGCTTTCCCTGACCAACATGGCTTCGACATTTACCACCAGCTGCACCTGTGCGCCCACTGAAAGTAAAACCCCGAAAAATCACGAACGTTGGACGATTGCTCCCACAACGAAAGTGCCAGCCAGCCAAGCTCTTGCTGCACCTCACCGGCCATTGGCAGCGCATCTACAGCACCACAGACATCGTGGCTCCGGGCTTTCCCTGACCAACAGGCCTTCGACATTTACCACCAACTGCACCTGGGCGCCCCCTGAAAAAAAACCCTGAAAAATGACGAACGTCGGACGATTGCTCCCACACCAAAAGTGCCAGCCAGTCAAGCTCTTGCTGCTCCTCACCGGCCATTCCCAGCGCATCTACAGCACCACAGACATCGGGGCTCCGGGCTTTCCCTGACCAACAGGCCTTCGACGTTTACCACTCGCTGAACCTGGGCTCCCACTGAAAAGAACCCCGAAAAATCACGAACGTCGGACGATTGCTCCCACACCAAAAGTGCCAGACAGTCAAGCTCTAGCTGCTTAACACCGGCCATTCCCAGCGCATCTACATCACCACAGACATCGGGGCTCCGGGCTTTCCCTGACCAACAGGTCTTAGAAGTTTACCACCAGCTGAACCTGGGCGCCCACTGAAATAAAACCCCGAAAAATCACGAACGTCCGACGATTGCGCCCACACCCAAAGTGTCAGCCAGTCAAGCTCTTGCTGCTGCTCACCGGACTTTGGCAGTGCATCTACAGCACCACAGACATCGGGGCTCCGGGCTTTCCCTGACCATCAGGGCTTCGACATTTACCACCAGCTGCACCTCGGCACCCACTGAAATAAAAGCCCGAAAAATCACGAACGTCGGACGATTGCTCCCACAACGAAAGTGCCAGCCAGTCAAGCTCTTGCTGCTCCTCACCGCCCATTCCCAGCGCATCTACAGCACCACAGACATCGGGGCTCCGGGCTTTCCCTGACGAACAGGGCTTCGACGTTTACCACCAGCTTCACCTGGGCGCCCACTGGAAAAAAAACCCGAAAAATCACGAACGTCGGACGATTGTTCCCACATTGAAAGTGCCAGCCAGTCAAGCTCTTGCTGCTCCTCACCGGGCATTGGCAGCGCATCTACAGCACCACAGACATCGGGACTCCGGGCTTTCCCTGACCAACTGGGCTTCGACGTTTACCACCAGCTGCACCTGGGCGCCCACTGAAAAAAATAAACGAAAAATCACGAACATCGGACGATTGCTCCCACACCAAAAGTGCCAGCAACTCAAGCTCTTGCTGCTACTCACCGGCCATTGGCAGGGAATCTACAGCACCACAGACATCGGGGCTCCGAGCTTTCCCTGACCAACAGGGCTTCAACGTTTACCACCAGCTGCACCTGGGCGCCCACTGAAATAAAACCCCGAAAAATCACGAACGTCGGACGATTGCTCCCACACCGAAAGTGCCAGCAACTCAAGCTCTAGCTGCTCCTCACCTCCCATTCCCAGCGCATCTACAACACCACAGACATCGGGGCTCCGGGCTTTCCCTGACCAACAGGGCTTCGACGTTTACCACCAGCTGAACCTGGGCGCCCACTGAAATAAAACCCCCAAAAAACACAAACGTCGGACTATTGCTCCCACACTGAAAGTGCCAGCCAGTCAAGCTCTTGCTGCTCCTCACCGCCCATTCCGAACGCATCTACAGCACCACAGACATCGGGGCTCCGGGCTTTCCCTGACCAACAGGGCTTCGACGTTTACCACCCGCTGCACCTGGGCGCCCACTGAAAAAAATAAACGAAAAATCACAAACGTCGGACGATTGCTCCCACACCGAAAGTGCCAGCAACTCAAGCTCTTGCTGCTCCTCACCGGCCATTGGAGGCGCATCTACAGCACCACAGACATCGGGGCTCCGGGCTTTCCCTGACCAACAGGGCTTCGACATTTACCACCAGCTGCACGTGGGCGCCCACTGAAAAAAATAAACGAAAAATCACGAACATCGCACGATTGCTCCCACACCGAAAGTGCCAGCCAGTCAAGCTCTTGCTGCTCATCACCGGCCATTCCCAGCGCATCTACAGCACCACAGACATCGGGGCTCCGGGCTTTCCCTGACCAACAGGGCTTCGACATTTACCACCAGCTGCACCTGGGCGCCCACTGAAATAAAACCCCGAAAAATCTCGAACGTCGGACGATTGCTCCCACACCAAAAGTGCCAGCCAGTCAAGCTCTTGCTACTCCTCACCGGACAGTGGCAGTGCATCTACAGCACCACAGACATCCCGGCTCCGGGCTTTCCCTGAACAACAGGGCTTCAACGTTTACCACCAGCTGCAACTGGGCGCCCACTGAAAAAAATAAACGAAAAATCACGAACATCGCACGATTGCTCCCACACCGAAAGTGCCAGCCAGTCAAGCTCTTGCTGCTCATCACCGGCCATTCCCAGCGCATCTACAGCACCACAGACATCGGGGCTCCGGGCTTTCCCTGACCAACAGGGCTTCGACGTTTACCACCAGCTGCACCTGGGTGCCGCCTGAAAAAAAAACTCCAAAAATCACAAATGTCGGACGATTCCTGCCACACCTTAAATGCCAGCCTGTCAAGCTCTTGCTGCTACTCACCGGCTATTCCCAGCGCATCTACAGCACCACAGACACCGGGGCTCCGGGCTTTCCCTGACCAACAGGGCTTCGACATTTACCACCCACTGCACCTGGGCGCCCACTGAAATAAAACCCTGAAAAATCAAAAACGTCGGACGATTGCTCCCACACCGAAAGTGCCAGCCTGTCAAGCTCTTGCTGCTCCTCACCGCCCATTCCCAGCGCATCTACAGCACCACAGACATCGGGGCTCCGGGCTTTCCCTGACCAACAGGGCTTCGACGTTTACCACTCGCTGCAGCTGGGCTCCCACTGAAAAGAACCCCGAAAAATCACGAACGTCGGACGATTGCTCCCACACCGAAAGTGCCAGCCTGTCAAGCTCTTGCTGCTCCTCACCGGACTTTGGCAGTGCATCTACAGCACCACAGACATCGGGGCTCCGGGATTTCCCTGACCAACAGGGCTTCGACATTTACCACCAGCTGCACCTGGGTGCCCCCTGAAAAAAAAACCCCAAAAATCACGAACGTCGGACGATTCCTGCCACACCTTAAATGCCAGCCTGTCAAGCTCTTGCTGCTCCTCACCGGCCATTCCCAGCGCATCTACAGCACCACAGACATCGGGGCTCTTGGCTTTCCCTGACCAACAGGCCTTCGATGTTTACCACCTACTGAACCTGGGCGCCCAGTGAATAAAAATCCCCAAAAATCACAAACGTCCGACGATTGCTCCCACACCGAAAGTGCCAGCAACTCAAGCTCTTGCTGCTACTTACCGGCCATTCCCAGCGCATCTACAGCACCACAGACATCAGGGCTCTGGACTTTCCCTGACGAACAGGGCTTCGACGTTTACCACCAGCTGCACCTGGTTACCCACTGAAAAAAAACCCTGAAAAATCACGAACGTCGGACAATTGCTCCCACACCGAAAGTGCCAGCAACTCAAGCTCTTGCTGCTCCTCAGCGGCCATTCCCAGCGCATCTACAGCACCACAGACATCGGGGCTCTACGCTTTCCCTGACCAACAGGGCTTCGACGTTTACCACCCGCTGCACCTGGGCGCCCACTGAAATAAAACCCCGAAAAATCACGAACGTCGGACGATTGCTCCCACACCTTAAATGCCAGCCTGTCAAGCTCTTGCTGCTCCTCACCGCCCATTCCCAGCGCATCTACAGCACCACAGACATCAGGGCTCTGGACTTTCCCTGACCAACAGGGCTTCGACATTTACCACCAGCTGAACCTGGGCGCCCACTGAAATAAAACCCCGAAAAATCACGAACGTCGGACGATTGCTCCCACACCGAAAGTGCCAGCAACTCAAGCTCTTGCTGCTACTCACCGGACTTTGGCAGTGCATCTACAGCACCACAGACATCGGGGTTCTCCGCTTTCCCTGAACAACAGGGCTTCGACATTTACCACCAGCTGCACCTGGGCGCCCACTGAAAAAAATAAATGAAAAATCACGAACGTCGGACGATTGCTCCCACACCAAAAGTGCCAGCCAGTCAAGCTCTTGCTGCTCCTCACCGGCCATTCCCAGCGCATCTACAGCACCACCGACACCGGGGCTCCGGGCTTTCCCTGACCAACAGGGCTTCGACGTTTACCACCAGCTGCACCTGGGCGCCCACTGAAATAAAAGCCCGAAAAATCACGAACGTCGGACGATTGCTCCCACACCGAAAGTGCCAGCCAGTCAAGCTCTTGCTGCTCCTGACCGGACTTTGGCAGCGCATCTACAGCACCACAGACATCGGGGTTCTGCGCTTTCCCTGACCAACAGGGCTTCGACGTTTACCACTAGCTGAACCTGGGCTCCCCCTGAAAAAAAACCCTGAAAAATGACGAACGTCGGACGATTGCTCCCACACCGAAAGTGCCAGCCAGTCAAGCTCTTGCTGCTCCTCACCGGACAGTGGCAGTGCATCTACAGCACCACAGACATCGGGGCTCTGGGCTTTCCCTGACCATCAGGGCTTCGACATTTACCACCAGCTGCACCTGGGCTCCCACTGAAAAGAACCCCGAAAAATCACGAACGTCCGACGATTGCTCCCACACCAAAAGTGCCAGCCAGTCAAGCTCTTGCTGCTCCTCACCGGACAGTGGCAGTGCATCTACAGCACCACAGACATCGGGGCTCCGGGCTTTCCCTGACCATCAGGGCTTCGACATTTACCACCAGCTGCACCTGGGCTCCCACTGAAAAGAACCCCGAAAAATCACGAACGTCCGACGATTGCTCCCACACCAGAAGTGCCAGACAGTCAAGCTCTAGCTGCTGAACACCGGCCATTCCCAGCGGATCTACAGCACCACAGACATCGGGGCTCCGGGCTTTCCCTGACCAACAGGGCTTCGACGTTTACCACCAGCTGCACCTGGGCGCCCACTGAAAAAAAACCCTGAAAAATGACGAACGTCGGACGATTGCTCCCACACCAAAAGTGCCAGACAGTCAAGCTTTTGCTGCTCCTCACCGGCCATTGGCAGCGCATGTACAGCACCACAGACATCGGGGCTCCGGGCTTTCCCTGACCAACAGGGCTTCGACATTTACCACCAGCTGCACCTGGTTACCCACTGAAAAAAAACCCCGAAGAATCACGAACGTCGGACGATTGCTCCCACACCGAAAGTGCCAGCCAGTCAAGCTCATGCTGCTTCTCACCAGCCATTCCCAGCGCATCTACAGCACGACAGACATCGGGGATCCGGGCTTTCCCTGACCAACAGGGCTTCGACGTTTACCACCAGCTGCACCTGGGCACCCACTGAAATAAAACCCCGAAAAATCACGAACGTCGGACGATTGCTCCCACACCAAAAGTGCCAGCAACTCAAGCTCTTGCTGCTCCTCACCTCCCATTCCCAGCGCATCTACAGCACCACAGACATCGGGGTTCTGGGCTTTCCCTGACAAACAGGGCTTCGACGTTTACCACCAGCTGCACCTGGGCGCCCGCTGAAAAAAATAAAAGAAAAATCACGAACGTCGGACGATTGCTCCCACAGCAAAAGTGCCAGCCAGTCAAGCTCTTGCTGCTCCTCACCGCCCAATCCCAGCGCATCTACAGCACCACAGACATCGGGGCTCCGGGCTTTCCCTGACCAACAGGGCTTCGACGTTTACCACTCGCTGCAGCTGGGCTCCCACTGAAAAGAACCCCGAAAAATCACGAACGTCGGACGATTGCTCCCACACCGAAAGTGCCAGCCTGTCAAGCTCTTGCTGCTCCTCACCGGACTTTGGCAGTGCATCTACAGCACCACAGACATCGGGGCTCCGGGATTTCCCTGACCAACAGGGCTTCGACATTTACCACCAGCTGCACCTGGGTGCCCCCTGAAAAAAAAAACCCCAAAAATCACGAACGTCGGACGATTCCTGCCACACCTTAAATGCCAGCCTGTCAAGCTCTTGCTGCTCCTCACCGGCCATTCCCAGCGCATCTACAGCACCACAGACATCGGGGCTCTTGGCTTTCCCTGACCAACAGGCCTTCGATGTTTACCACCTACTGAACCTGGGCGCCCAGTGAATAAAAATCCCCAAAAATCACAAACGTCCGACGATTGCTCCCACACTGAAAGTGCCAGCAACTCAAGCTCCTGCTGCTCCTCACCGCCCATTCCCAGCACATCTACAGCACCACAGACATCGGGGCTCCGGGCTTTCCCTGACCAACACGGCTTCGACATTTACCACCAGCTGCACCTGTGCGCCCACTGAAAGTAAAACCCCGAAAAATCACGAACGTCGGACGATTGCTCCCACACCAAAAGTGCCAGCCAGTCAAGCTCTTGCTGCTCCTCACCGGAGAGTGGCAGTGCATCTACAGCACCACAGACATCGGGGCTCCGGGCTTTCCCTGACCAACAGGGCTTCGACGTTTACCACTCGCTGAACCTGGGCTCCCACTGAAAAGAACCCCGAAAAATCACGAACGTCGGACGATTGCTCCCACACCAAAAGTGCCAGACAGTCAAGCTCTAGCTGCTGAACACCGGCCATTCCCAGCGCATCTACAGCACCACAGACATCGGGGCTCCGGGCTTTCCCTGACCAACAGGGCTTCGACGTTTACCACCCGCTGCACCTGGGCGCCCACTGAAATAAAACCCCGAAAAATCACGAACGTCGGACGATTGCTCCCACACCGAAAGTGCCAGCAACTCAAGCTCTTGCTGCTACTCACCGGCCATTCCCAGTGCATCTACAGCACCACAGACATCGGGGTTCTGCGCTTTCCCTGAACAACAGGGCTTCGACATTTACCACCAGCTGCACCTGGGTGCCCCCTGAAAAAAAAACCCCAAAAATCACAAATGTCAGACGATTCCTGCCACACCTTAAATGCCAGCCTGTCAAGCTCTTGCTGCTACTTACCGGCCATTCCCAGCGCATCTACAGCACCACAGACATCAGGGCTCTGGACTTTCCCTGACGAACAGGGCTTCGACGTTTACCACCAGCTGCACCTGGTTACCCACTGAAAAAAAACCCTGAAAAATCACGAACGTCGGACAATTGCTCCCACACCGAAAGTGCCAGCAACTCAAGCTCTTGCTGCTCCTCAGCGGCCATTCCCAGCGCATCTACAGCACCACAGACATCGGGGCTCTACGCTTTCCCTGACCAACAGGGCTTCGACGTTTACCACCAGCTGAACCTGGGCGCCCACTGAAATAAAACCCCGAAAAATCACGAACGTCGGACGATTGCTCCCACACCTTAAATGCCAGCCTGTCAAGCTCTTGCTGCTCCTCACCGCCCATTCCCAGCGCATCTACAGCACCACAGACATCAGGGCTCTGGACTTTCCCTGACCAACAGGGCTTCGACATTTACCACCAGCTGAACCTGGGCGCCCACTGAAATAAAACCCCGAAAAATCACGAACGTCGGACGATTGCTCCCACACCGAAAGTGCCAGCAACTCAAGCTCTTGCTGCTACTCACCGGACTTTGGCAGTGCATCTACAGCACCACAGACATCGGGGTTCTCCGCTTTCCCTGAACAACAGGGCTTCGACGTTTACCACCAGCTGCACCTGGGCGCCCACTGAAAAAAATAAATGAAAAATCACGAACGTCGGACGATTGCTCCCACACCAAAAGTGCCAGCCAGTCAAGCTCTTGCTGCTCCTCACCGGCCATTCCCAGCGCATCTACAGCACCACCGACACCGGGGCTCCGGGCTTTCCCTGACCAACAGGGCTTCGACGTTTACCACCAGCTGCACCTGGGCGCCCACTGAAATAAAAGCCCGAAAAATCACGAACGTCGGACGATTGCTCCCACACCGAAAGTGCCAGCCAGTCAAGCTCTTGCTGCTCCTGACCGGACTTTGGCAGCGCATCTACAGCACCACAGACATCGGGGTTCTGCGCTTTCCCTGACCAACAGGGCTTCGACGTTTACCACTAGCTGAACCTGGGCTCCCCCTGAAAAAAAACCCTGAAAAATGACGAACGTCGGACGATTGCTCCCACACCGAAAGTGCCAGCCAGTCAAGCTCTTGCTGCTCCTCACCGGACAGTGGCAGTGCATCTACAGCACCACAGACATCGGGGCTCTGGGCTTTCCCTGACCATCAGGGCTTCGACATTTACCACCAGCTGCACCTGGGCTCCCACTGAAAAGAACCCCGAAAAATCACGAACGTCCGACGATTGCTCCCACACCAGAAGTGCCAGACAGTCAAGCTCTAGCTGCTGAACACCGGCCATTCCCAGCGGATCTACAGCACCACAGACATCGGGGCTCCGGGCTTTCCCTGACCAACAGGGCTTCGACGTTTACCACCAGCTGCACCTGGTTGCCCACTGAAAAAAAAACCCTGAAAAATCAAAAACGTCGGACGATTGATCCCACACCGAAAGTGCCAGCCTGTCAAGCTCTTGCTGTTTCTCACCGGCCATTGGCAGCACATCTACAGCACCACAGACATCGGGGCTCTGGGCTTTCCCGGACCAACAGGGCTTCGACGTTTACCACCAGCTGAGCCTGGGTGCCAACTGAAAAGAACCCCGAAAAATCACGAACATCGGACGATTGCTCCCACACCAAAAGTGCCAGCAACTCAAGCTCTTGCTGCTCCTCACCGGACTTTGGCAGCGCATCTACAGCACCACAGACATCGGGGCTCCGGGCTTTCCCTGACCAACAGGGCTTCGACGTTTACCACTCGCTGAACCTGGGCTCCCACTGAAAAGAACCCCGAAAAATCACGAACATCGGACAATTGCTCCCACACCGAAAGTTCCAGCCAGTCAAGCTCTTGCTGCTCCTCACCGGCCACTGGCAGCGCATCTACAGCACCACAGACATCGGGGCTCCGGGCTTTCATGACCAACAGGGCTTCGATGTTTACCACCAGCTGAACCTGGGCGCCCACTGAAATAAAACCCCGAAAAATCACAAACGTCGGACGATTCCTCCCACACAGAAAGTGCCAGCAACTCAAGCTCTTGCTGTTCCTCACCGGACTTTGGCAGTGCATCTACAGCACCACAGACATCACGGCTCCGGGCTTTCCCTGACCAACAGGGCTTCGACGTTTACCACCAGCTGCACCTGGGCGCCCACTGAAAAAAACCCCGAAAAATCACAAACGTCGGACGATTGCTCCCACACCAAAAGTGCCAGCCAGTCAAGCTCTTGCTGCTCCTCACCGGCCATTGGCAGCGCATCTACAGCACCACAGACATCGTGGCTCCGGGCTTTCCCTGACCAACAGGCCTTCGACATTTACCACCAGCTGCACCTGGGCGCCCACTGAAATAAAACCCCGAAAAATCACGAACGTCGGACGACTGCTCCCACACCCAAAGTGCCAGCCAGTCAAGCTCTTGCTGCTCCTCACCGGACAGTGGCAGTGCATCTACAACACCACAGACATCGGGGCTCCGGGCTTTCCCTGACCAACAGGGCTTCGACGTTTACCACTCGCTGAACCTGGGCTCCCACTGAAAATAACCCCGAAAAATCACGAACGTCGGACGATTGCTCCCACACCAAAAGTGCCAGCCAGTCAAGCTCATGCTGCTTCTAACCAGCAATTCCCAGCGCAGCTACAGCGCCACAGACATCGGGGCTCCGGGCTTTCCCTGACCAACAGGGCTTCGACGTTTACCACCAGCTGCAGCTGGGCGCCCACTGAAATAAAAGCCCGAAAAATCACGAACGTCGGACGATTGCTCCCACAACGAAAGTGCCAGCCAGTCAAGCTCTTGCTGCTCCTCACCGGCCATTCCCAGCGCATCTACAGCACCACAGACATCGGGGCTCCGGGCTTTCCCTGACCAACAGGGCTTCGACGTTTACCACCCGCTGCACATGGGCGCCCACTAAAAAAAATAAACGAAATATCACGAACATCAGACGATTCCTGCCACACCTTAAATGCCAGCCAGTCAAGCTCATGCTGCTTCTCACCAGCCATTCCCAGCGCATCTACAGCACCACAGACATCGGGGCTCCGGGCTTTCCCTGACCAACAGGGCTTCGAAGTTTACCACCAGCTGCACCTGGGCGCCCACTGAAATAAAACCCCGAAAAATCACGAACGTCGGACAATTGCTCCCACACCGAAAGTGCCAGACAGTCAACCTTTAGCTGCTCCTCACCGGGCATTACCAGCGCATCTAAAGCACCACAGACATCGCGGCTCCGGGCTTTCCCTGACTAACAGGGCTTCGACATTTACCACCAGCTGCACATGGGCGCCCACTGAAAAAAAAACCCTAAAAAATCAAAAACGTCGGACAATTGCTCCCACACGGAAAGTGCCAGCCAGTCAAGCTCTTGCTGCTCCTCCCCAGCCATTGGCAGCGCATCTACAGCACCACAGACATCGGGGCTCCGGGCTTTCCCTGACCAACAGGCCTTCGACATTTACCACCAGCTGAACCTGGGCGCCCACTGAAAAGAACCCCGAAAAATCACGAACGTCGGACGATTGCTCCCACACCGAAATTGCCAGCCAGTCAAGCTGTAGGTGCTCCTCACCTTCCATTCCCAGCGCATCTACAGCACCACAGACATCGGGGTTCTGCGCTTTCCCTGACCAACAGGGCTTCGACGTTTACCACCAGCTGAACCTGGGCGCCCGCTGAAAAAAATAAAAGAAAAATCACGAACGTCGGACGATTGCTCCCACAGCAAAAGTGCCAGCCAGTCAAGCTCTTGCTGCTCCTCACCAGCCATTCCCAGCGCATCTACAGCACCACAGACATCGCGGCTCCGGGCTTTCCCTGACCAACAGGGCTTCGACGTTTACCACCAGCTGCACCTGGTTGCCCACTGAAAAAAAAACCCTGAAAAATCAAAAACGTCGGACGATTGCTCCCACACTGAAAGTGCCAGCCTGTCAAGCTCTTGCTGTTCCTCACCGGCCATTGGCAGCGCATCTACAGCACCACAGACATCGGGGCTCCGGGCTTTCCCTGACGAACCGGGCTTCGACATTTACCACCAGCTGCACCTGGGTGCCCCCTGAAAAAAAAACCCCAAAAATCACAAACGTCGGACGATTCCTGCCACACCTTAAATGCCAGCCTGTCAACCTCTTGCTGCTCCTCACCGGCCATTCCCAGCGCATCTACAACACCGCAGACATCGGGGCTCCGGGCTTTCCCTGACCAACAGGGCTTCGACGTTTACCACTCGCTGAACCTGGGCTCCCACTGAAAAGAACCCCGAAAAATCACGAACATCGGACGATTGCTCCCACACCGAAAGTTCCAGCCAGTCAAGCTCTTGCTGCTCCTCACCGGCCATTCCCAGCGCATCTACAACACCGCAGACATCGGGGCTCCGGGCTTTCCCTGACCAACAGGGCTTAGACGTTTACCACCAGCTGAACCGGGGCGCCCAGTGAAATAAAACCCCGAAAAATCACGAACGTCGGACGATTGCTCCCACACCGAAAGTGCCAGCAACATAAGCTCTTGCTTCTCCTCACCGGCCATTCCCAGCGCATCTACAGCACCACAGACATCGGGGCTCCGGGCTTTCCCTGACCAACAGGGCTTCGACGTTTACAACTAGCTAAACCTGGGCTCCCACTGGAAAAAATAAACGAAAAATCACGAACATCGGACTATTACTCCCACACCGAAAGTGCCAGCCTGTCAAGCTCTTGCTGCTCCTCACCGGCCATTCCCAGCGCATCTACAGCATCACAGATATCGGGGCTCCGACCTTTCCCTGACCAACAGGGCTTCGACGTTTACCACCAGCTGCACCTGGGCGCCCACTGAAATAAAACCCCGAAAAATCACGAACGTCCGACGATTGCTCGCACACCCAAAGTGCCAGCCAGTCAAGCTCTTGCTGCTCCTCACCGGCCATAGGCAGCACATCTACAGCAGCACAGACATCGGGGCTCCGGGCTTTCCCTGACCAACAAAGCTTCAACGTTTACCACCAGCTGCACCTGGGCGCCCACTGAAATAAAACCCCGAAAAATCACGAACGTCGGACGATTGCTCCCACACTGAAAGTGCCAGCAACTCAAGCTCTTGCTGCTACTCACCTCCCATTCCCAGCGCATCTACAGCACCACAGACATCGGGGCTCCGGGCTTTCCCTGACCAACTGGGCTTCGACGTTTACCACCAGCTGAACCTGGGCCCCCACTGAAATAAAACCCCCAAAAATCATGAACGTCGGACGATTGATCGCACACCGAAAGTGCCAGCCAGTCAAGCTCTTGCTGCTCCTCACCGGCCATTGCCAGCCCATCTACAGCCCCACAGACATCGGGGCTCCGGGCTTTCCCTGATGAACAGGGCTTCGACGTTTACCACCAGCTGCACCTGGGCGCCCACTGAAAAAAATAAACGAAAAATCACAAACGTCGGACAATTGCTCCCACACCGAAAGTGCCAGCCAGTCAAGCTCTTGCTGCTACTCACCTCCCATTCCCAGCGCATCTACAGCACCACAGACATCGGGGCTCCGGGCTTTCCCTGACCAACAGGGCTTCGACATTTACCACCAGCTGAACCTGGGCGCCCACTGAAATAAAACCCCGAAAAATAACAAACGTCGGACGATTGCTCCCACACCGAAAGTGCCAGCCAGTCAAGCTCTTGCTGCTCCTCACCGGCCATTGGCAGCGCATCTACAGCACCACAGACATCGGGGCTCCGAGCTTTCCCTGACCAACAGGGCTTCGACGTTTACCACCAGCTGCACCAGGGCTCCCACTAAAAAAAAACCCCGAATAATCACAAACATCGGACGATTGCTCCCACACCAAAAGTGCCAGCCAGTCAAGCTCTTGCTGCTCCTCACCGGCCATTGGCAGCGCATCTACAGCACCACAGACATCGGGGCTCCGAGCTTTCCCTGACCAACAGGGCTTCGACATTTACCACTCGCTGAACCTGGGCACCCACTGAAAGTAAAACCCCGAAAAATCACGAACGTCGGACGATTGCTCCCACACCGAAAGTGCCAGCCTGTCAAGCTCTTGCTGCTCCTCACCGGCCATTGGCCGCGCATCTACAGCACGACAGACATCGGGGCTCCGGGCTTTCCCTGACCAACAGGGCTCAGAAGTTTACCACCAGCTGAACCTGGGCGCCCACTGAAAAAAAACCCTGAAAAATTAAAAACGACGGACGATTGCTCCCACACCGAAAGTGCCAGCCAGTCAAGCTCTTGCTGCTGCTCACCGGCCATTGGCAGCGCATGTACAGCACCACAGACATCGGGGCTCCGGGCTTTCCCTGACCAACAGGCCTTCGACATTTACCATCAGCTGCACCTGGGCGCCCACTGAAAAAAATAACGAAATATCACGAACATCAGACGATTGCTCCCACACCGAAAGTGCCAGCAACTCAAGCTCATGCTGCTTCTCACCGGACTTTGGCAGTGCATCTACAGCACCACAGACATCGCGGCTCCGGGCTTTCCCTGACCAACAGGGCTTCGACGTTTACCACCAGCTGCACCTGGGCGCCCACTGAAAAAAAACCCCGAAAAATCACAAACGTTGGACGATTCCTGCCACACCTTAAATGCCAGCCTGTCAAGCTCTTGCTGCTCCTCACCGCCCATTCCCAGCGCATCTACAGCACCACAGACATCAGGGCTCTGGACTTTCCCTGACGATCAGGGCTTCGACGTTTACCACCAGCTGAACCTGGGCGCCCACTGAAAAGAACCCCGAAAAATCACGAACGTCGGACAATTGCTCCCACACCAAAAGTGCCAGCAACACAAGCTCTTGCTGCTCTTCAGCGGCCATGGGCAGCGCATCTACAGCGCCACAGACATCGGGGCTCCGGGCTTTCCCTCACCAACAGGGCTTTGACTGTTACCACCAGCTGCACCTGGGCTCCCACTGAAAAAAAACCCCGAATAATCACAGACGTCGGACTATTGCTCCCACACCAAAAGTGCCAGCCAGTCAAGCTCTTGCTGCTCCTCACCGGCCATTCCCAGCGCATCTACAGCACCACAGACATCGGGGCTCTACGCTTTCCCTGACCAACAGGGCTTCGACGTTTACCACCCGCTGCACCTGGGCGCCCACTGAAATAAAACCCCGAAAAATCACGAACGTCAGACAATTGCTCCCACACCGAAAGTGCCAGCAACTCAAGCTCTTGCTGCTACTCACCGGACTTTGGCAGTGCATCTACAGCACCACAGACATCGGGGTTCTCCGCTTTCCCTGAACAACAGGGCTTCGACGTTTACCACCAGCTGCACCTGGGCGCCCACTGAAAAAAATAAATGAAAAATCACGAACGTCGGACGATTGCTCCCACACCAAAAGTGCCAGCCAGTCAAGCTCTTGCTGCTCCTCACCGGCCATTCCCAGCGCATCTACAGCACCACAGACATCAGGGCTCTGGACTTTCCGTGAAGATCAGGGCTTCGACATTTACCACCAGCTGCACCTGGGCTCCCACTGAAAAGAACCCCGAAAAATCACGAACGTCGGACGATTACTCCCACACTGAAAGTGCCAGCAACTCAAGCTCTTGCTGCTACTCACCGGCCATTCCCAGCGCATCTACAGCACTACAGACATCGGGGCTCCGGGCTTTCCCTGACAAACAGGGCTTCGACGTTTACCACCAGCTGCACCTGGGCGCCCACTGAAAAAAATAAACGAAAAATCAGGAACATCGGACGATTGCTCCCACACCAAAAGTGCCAGCCTGTCAAGCTCTTGCTGCCCCTCACCGCCCATTCCCAGCGCATCTACAGCACCACAGACATCGGGGCTCCGGGCTTTCCCTGACCAACAGGGCTTCGACGTTTACCACTCGCTGAACCTGGGCACCCACTGAAAGTAAAACCCCGAAAAATCACGAACGTCGGACGATTGCTCCCACACCTGAAGTGCCAGCAACTCAAGCTCTTGCTGCTACTCACCGGCCATTGGCAGCGCATCTACAGCACCACAGACATCGGGGCTCCGGGCTTTCCCTGACGAACCGGGCTTCGACATTTACCACCAGCTGCACCTGGGTGCCCCCTGAAAAAAAAACCCCAAAAATCACAAACGTCGGACGATTCCTGCCACACCTTAAATGCCAGCCTGTCAAGCTCTTGCTGCTCCTCACCGGCCATTCCCAGCGCATCTACAACACCGCAGACATTGGGGCTCCGGGCTTTCCCTGACCAACAGGGCTTCGACGTTTACCACCACCTGAACCTGGGCTCCCACTGAAATAAAACCCCGAAAAACCACGAACGTCGGACGATTGCTCCCACACTAAAAGTGCCAGCCAGTCAAGCTCTTGCAGCTACTCACCGGACTTTGGCAGTGCATCTACAGCACCACAGACATCGGGGCTCCGGGCTTTCCCTGAACAACAGGGCTTCAACGTTTACCACCAGCTGCACCTGGTTGCCCACTGAAAAAAAACCCCGAAAAATGACGAACGTCGGACGATTGCTCCCACACCACAAGTGCCAGACAGTCAAGCTCTAGCTGCTGAACACCGGCCATTGGCAGTGTATCTACAGCACCACAGACATCGGGGCTCCGGGCTTTCCCTGACCAACAGGGCTTCGACGTTTACCACCAGCTGAACCCGGGCGCCCACTGAAATAAAACCCCGAAAAATCACGAACGTCCGACGATTGCTCCCACACCCAAAGTGCCAGCCAGTCAAGCTCTTGCTGCTCCTCACCGGCCATTCCCAGTGCATCTACAGCACCACAGACATCGGGGCTCCGAGCTTTCCCTGATGAACAGGGCTTCGACGTTTACCACCAGCTGAACCTGGGCGCCCACTGAAAGTAAAACCCCGAAAAATCACGAACATCGGACGATTGCTCCCACAACGAAAGTGCCAGCCTGTCAAGCTCTTGCTGCTCCTCAACGGACTTTGGCAGCGCATCTACAGCACCACAGACATCGCGGCTCCAGGCTTTCCCTGACCAACAGGGCTTCGACGTTTACCACCAGCTGCACCTGGTTACGCACTGAAAAAAAACCCTGAAAAATCAAAAACGTCGGACGATTGATCCCACACCGAAAGTGCCAGCCAGTGAAGCTCTTGCTGTTCCTCACCGGACAGTGGCAGTGCATCTACAGCACCACAGACATCGGGGCTCCGGGCTTTCCCTGACCAACAGGGCTTCGACGATTACCACTTGCTGAACCTGTGCTCCCACTGAAAAGAACCCCGAAAAATCACAAACGTCGCACGATTGCTCCCACACTGAAAGTGCCAGCCTGTCAAGCTCTTGCTGCTCCTCACCGGCCATTCCCAGTGCATCTACAGCACCACAGACATCGGGGCTCCGGGCTTTCACTGACCAACACGGCTTCGACATTTACCACCCGCTGCACCTGGGTGCCCACTGGAAAAAACCCAGAAAAATCACGAACATCAGACGATTGCTCCCACACCGAAAGTGCCAGCCAGTCAAGCTCTTGCTGCTCCTCACCGGCCATTCCCAGCGCATCTACAGCACCACAGATATCGGGGCTCCGGGATTTTCCTGACCAACAGGGCTTCGAGATTTACCACCCGCTGAACCTGGGCGTCCACTGAAAAAAAATCCCCAGAAATCACAAACGTCCGACGATTGCTCCCTGTCGTAGTTCAGCCCCGATCAGACCAGACTACGCAGTCTGTCTCTCGTTCCCCCCACCTTCCGAGAGAATACGAGGAGATTATATAAGAAAAACGGCTCAAGGTTTGAGATAAGGACGGGGAGAAATCCTTAAAGTTACCGTCACGGGCAAAACAGACTCGACTTGGGGAAAACTATTCATTTATTTCTAAAATTAGCAGGAGAATGAGACAGGGAACAAGATAACCTCCCCCCACCCCTCCCTCTTCCCGGGCTTAACATTATCTCTCCTACCTTCCCCTCCCGAGCGGCACGGGGGGTTGGAAAAGGGAATGGGGGTCGCTGTCAGTTCATCACGCGTTGTTTTACGCCTCTGTATCATCGTCGGGGGAAGACCTCCTCGCATTCCTCCTCTGCTCCAGCGTGGGGTCCCTCCCACGGGCCACAGTCCTTCGTGAAACTGCTCCGGCGTGGGTCATCTCTTCCACGGGGTGCAGTCCCTCTAGAGCAGCTGTCCCAGCGGGCCCTCCACGGGGCACAGCCTCCTTCAGGCCTCCACCTGCTCCGGCGTGGGGTCCTCCATGGGCTGCAGGTGGATCTCTGCCCCTCCGTGGACCTCCATGGGCTGCAGGGGGACAACCTGCTCCACCATGGTCGTCACCACGAGTTGCAGAGGAATCTTGGCCAGGAGCCGCATTACTCCTCCCCCTCCTCCTTCACTGACCTTGGCGTCTGCAGCCGTTCCTCACAACAGGCTGGCAGACGCCTCTCAGGATCCTTTTTACATCTTATTCACTTCTCATCTCCTCTCCACTTCTTGCAGCCAGGCCGGGCCGAGTTGGGCCCAGTCGGCTGCCCGGCGGGAGGCCAGAGGGTGAGGCCTGCAAGGCCCACGAGGCTCGCGCTTCCCCCTCTCTGCCCCCCGCTCAGCTGCTTCACATCTTCTCCTCCCTCTTTTTCCTGTTTTCCCCTATTTAAATACGTTATCGCAGAGGCGTTATCAGGGGACATTCTGCTACCAATTGGCTTGGCCTTGGCCAGCAGCGGGTCCGCCCTAGGCCCGGCCGAGTCCACTGAACAAAGGGGAGCGACTTCTAGCAGTTTCCTACAGAAGCTGCCACCTTAGGCCCCCCCTCACTAACAAAACCAGAACATTCCACCCCTCGCCTCTGCGAATTACGTATTTAAGTATTATAAATAAAATACACACACATCAACAGAAGAAAATAGAATTCCCCGCACCAAAATCAAAATAATATCCTCACAACACCAACAGTGGGTAGACAATTAACAAACAATTCACCACTTATCCCTTCACCACAATCAGAACATAAATTCCCCATAATCATTTTGCTCTTTTGTCAAGTTCAGTCCCTGTTTTGCCCGTTACTGCTCCCAATTAAACTCAATCCTTACCTCAAATTCCTCGAGCCCCACGTTGGGCGCCAAAATAACTGTCGTAGTTCAGCCCCAACGCGGACCAGACTACGCAGTCTCTCTCTCACTCCCCCCACTCTCTGAGAGAATAGGAGGAGATTTGACAAACAAAAAAAAACCAGGGAAAAAAAAAACCAAACACGCGGGTTGAGATTGAACAAAAAGTAAATTTAACAGTAATGACAGAAGAAAACAAGACAGTGATGGAACACAAATACAGTACAATAACTCACAACAGATCTCCACATCCAGTCTCTTCCAACTAGCAAGGGCCTCCCTTCAGCACCCTCCTCACTTACATACTGAGCATGATGTCAGATGGGATGGAATAGCCCTTTGGCTAATTTGGGTAAATTAACCCCAGCTGTTAGCTAATTATTGAACTATCCCAGCCATAAGGGCTACCAGCTTCAGTTCTCCACCCAGCTCAGGTAAATATTAACTCTATCCTAGCCAAACCCAGGACACTCCCACACCGAAAGTGCCAGCCTGTCAAGCTCTTGCTGCTCCTCACCGGCCATTGGCAGCGCATCTACAGCACCACAGACATCGGGGCTCCGGGCTTTCCCTGACCAACAGGGCTCAGAAGTTTACCACCAGCTGAACCTGGGCGCCCACTGAAAAAAAACCCTGAAAAATTAAAAACGACGGACGATTGCTCCCACACCGAAAGTGCCAGCCAGTCAAGCTCTTGCTGCTCCTCACCGCCCATTCCCAGCGCATCTACAGCACCACAAACATCGGGGCTCCTGGCTTTCCCTGACCAACAGGGCTCAGAAGTTTACCACCAGCTGAACCTGGGCGCCCACTGAAAAAAAACCCTGAAAAATTAAAAACGACGGACGATTGCTCCCACACCGAAAGTGCCAGCAACTCAAGCTCTTGCTGCTGCTCACCGGCCATTGGCAGCGCATGTACAGCACCACAGACATCGGGGCTCTGGGCTTTCCCTGACCAACAGGCCTTCGACGTTTACCATCAGCTGCACCTGGGAGCCCACTGAAAAAAATAACGAAATATCACGAACATCAGACGATTGCTCCCACACCGAAAGTGCCAGCAACTCAAGCTCTTGCTGCTTCTCACCGGACTTTGGCAGTGCATCTACAGCACCACAGACATCGCGGCTCCGGGCTTTCCCTGACCAACAGGGCTTCGATGTTTACCACCAGCTGCACCTGGGCGCCCACTGAAAAAAAACCCCGAAAAATCACAAACGTTGGACGATTCCTGCCACACCTTAAATGCCAGCCTGTCAAGCTCTTGCTGCTCCTCACCGCCCATTCCCAGCGCATCTACAGCACCACAGACATCAGGGCTCCGGACTTTCCCTGACGATCAGGGCTTCGACGTTTACCACCAGCTGAACCTGGGCGCCCACTGAAAAGAACCCCGAAAAATCACGAACGTCGGACAATTGCTCCCACACCAAAAGTGCCAGCAACACAAGCTCTTGCTGCTCCTCAGCGGCCATGGGCAGCGCATCTACAGCGCCACAGACATCGGGGCTCCGGGCTTTCCCTGACCAACAGGGCTTTGACTGTTACCACCAGCTGCACCTGGGCTCCCACTGAAAAAAAACCCCGAATAATCACAAACGTCGGACGATTGCTCCCACACCCAAAGTGCCAGCCAGTCAAGCTCTTGCTGCTCCTCACCGCCCATTCCCAGCGCATCTACAGCACCACAGACATCGGGGCTCTACGCTTTCCCTGACCAACAGGGCTTCGACGTTTACCACCCGCTGCACCTGGGCGCCCACTGAAATAAAACCCCGAAAAATCACAAACGTCGGACAATTGCTCCCACACCGAAAGTGCCAGCAACTCAAGCTCTTGCTGCTACTCACCGGACTTTGGCAGTGCATCTACAGCACCACAGACATCGGGGTTCTCCGCTTTCCCTGAACAACAGGGCTTCGACGTTTACCACCAGCTGCACCTGGGCGCCCACTGAAAAAAATAAACGAAAAATCACGAACGTCGGACGATTGCTCCCACACCAAAAGTGCCAGCCAGTCAAGCTCTTGCTGCTCCTCACCGGCCATTCCCAGCGCATCTACAGCACCACCGACACCGGGGCTCCGGGCTTTCCCTCACCAACAGGGCTTCGACGTTTACCACCAGCTGCACCTGGGCGCCCACCTAAAAAAAATCCCCAAAAATCACAAATGTCGGACGATTGCTCCCACACCTTAATTGTCATCGGGTCACGCTACTGATACTCCTCATCGGCCATTGCCAGCGCATCTACAGCCCCACAGACATCGGGGCTCCGGGCTTTCCCTGACCATCAGGGCTTAGAAGTTTACCACCACCTGAACCTGGGCGCCCACTGAAAGTAAAACCCCGAAGAATCACGAACGTCGGACGATTATTCCCACAGCGAAAGTGCCAGCAACTCAAGTTCCTGCTGCTACTCACCGGCCATTGGCAGTGCATCTACAGCACCACAGACATCGGGGCTCCGGGCTTTCCCTGACCAACTGGGCTTCGACGTTTACCACCAGCTGAACCTGGGCGCCCACTGAAAAAAATAAACGAAAAATAACAAACGTCGGACGATTGGTCCCACAGCGAAAGTGCCAGCCAGTCAAGCTCTTGCTGCTACTCACCGCCCATTGGCAGCGCATCTACAGTACCACAGACATCGGGGCTCCGGGCTTTCCCTGACCAACAGGGCTTCGACATTTACCACCCGCTGCACCTGGTTGACCACTGAAAAAAAACCCTGAAAAATTAAAAACGTCGGACGATTAATCCCACACTGAAAGTGCCAGCAACTGAAGCTCTTGCTGCTCCTCACCGGCCATTGGCAGCGCATCTACAGCACCACAGACATCGCGGCTCTGGGCTTTCCCTGACCAACAGGACTTCGACATTTACCACCAGCTGCACCTAGTTGGCCACTGAAAAAAAACCCTGAAAAATCAAAAACGTCGGACAATTGATCCCACACCGAAAGTGCCAGCCAGTCAAGCTCTTGCAGTTCCTCACCGGCCACTGGCAGCTCATCTACAGCACCACAGACATCGGAGCTCCGGGCTTTCCCTGACCATCAGGGCTTCGACGTTTACCACTCGCTGCACCTGGGCTCCCACTGAAAAAAACCCCGAAAAATCACGAACGTCGGACGATTGCACCCAAACCGAAATTGCCAGCAACACAATCTCTTGCTGCTCCTCACCGGCCATTCCCAGCGCATCTACAGCACCACAGACATCGGGGCTCCGGGCATTCCCTGACGAACAGGGCTTCGAAGTTTACCACCAGCTGAACCTGGGCGCCCACTGGAAAAAAAACCCAAAAAATCACGAACGTCGGACGATTGTTCCCACATTGAAAGTGCCAGCCAGTCAAGCTCTTGCTGCTCCTCACCGGCCATTCCCAGCGCATCTACAGCACCACAGACATCGGTGCTCCGGGCTTTCCCTGACGAACAGGGCTTCGACGTTTACCACCAGCTGCACCTGGGTGCCGCCTGAAAAAAAAACCCCAAAAATCACAAATGTCAGACGATTCCTGCCACACCTTAAATGCCAGCCTGTCAAGCTCTTGCTGCTCCTCACCGCCCATTCCCAGCGCATCTACAGCACCACAGACATCGGGGCTCCGAGCTTTCCCTGACCAACAGGGCTTCGACATTTACCACCAGCTGCACCTGGGCTCCCACTGAAATAAAACCCCGAAAAATCACGAACGTCGGACGATTGCTCCCACACCAAAAGTGCCAGCAACTCAAGCTCTTGCTGCTCCTCACCGGACTTTGGCAGTGCATCTACAGCACCACAGACATCGCGGCTCCGGGATTTCCCTGACCAACAGGGCTTCGACGTTTACCACCAGCTGAACCTGGGCGCCCACTGAAAAAAAACCCCGAAAAATCACGAACGTCGGACTATTGCTCCCACACCGAAAGTGCCAGCCAGTCAAGCTCTTGCTGCTCCTCACCGCCCATTCCCAGCGCATCTACAGCACCAAAGACATCGCGGCTCTGGGCTTTCCCTGACGAACCGGGCTTCGACATTTACCACCAGCTGCACCTGGGTGCCCCCTGAAAAAAAAAACCCAGAAATCACAAATGTCGGACGATTCCTGCCACACCTTAAATGCCAGCCTGTCAAGCTCTTGCTGCTACTCACCGGCCATTCCCAGCGCATCTACAGCACCACAGACACCGGGGCTCCGGGCTTTCCCTGACCAACAGGGCTTCGACATTTACCACCAGCTGCACCTAGTTGCCCACTGAAAAAAAACCCTGAAAAATGACTAACGTCGGACTATTGCTCCCACACCAAAAGTGCCAGCCTGTCAAGCTCTTGCTGCTCCTCACCGGACAGTGGCAGTGCATCTACAGCACCACAGACATCGGGGCTCCGGGCTTTCCCTGACCAACAGGGCTTAGAAGTTTACCACCAGCTGAACCTGGGCGCCCACTGAAATAAAACCCCGAAAAATCACGAACGTCGGACGATTGCTCCCACACCGAAAGTGCCAGCCAGTCAAGCTCTTGCTGCTCCTCACCGCCCATTGGCAGCGCATCTACAGCACCACAGACATCGGGGCTCCGGGCTTTCCCTGACCAACAGGGCTTCGACATTTACCACCAGCTGCACCTGGGCGCCCACTGAAAGTAAAACCCCGAAGAATCACGAACGTCGGACGATTGCTCGCACACCGAAAGTGCCAGCCAGTCAAGCTCTTGCTGCTCCTTACCGGCCATTGCCAGCCCATCTACAGCACCACAGACATCGGGGCTCCGGGCTTTCCCTGATGAACAGGGCTTCGACATTTACCATCAGCTGAACCTGGGCGCCCACTGAAATAAAACCCCGAAAAATCACGAACGTCGGACGACTCCTCCCACACCGAAAGTGCCAGCAACTCAAGCTCTTGCTGGTACTCACCGGACTTTGGCAGTGCATCTACAGCACCACAGACATCGGGGCTCCGGGCTTTCCCTGAACAACAGGGCTTCAACGTTTACCACCAGCTGCACCTGGGCGCCCACTGAAAAAAATAAACGAAAAATCACGAACATCGCACGATTGCTCCCACACCGAAAGTGCCAGCAAATCAAGCTCTTGCTGCTCCTCACCGGCCATTCCCAGCGCATCTACAGCACCACAGACATCGCGGCTCCGGGCTTTCCCTGACCAACAGGGCTTCGACATTTACCACCAGCTGCACCTGGTTACACACTGAAAAAAAACCCTGAAAAATCACAAACGTCGGACGATTGCTCCCACACCGAAAGTGCCAGCAACTCAAGCTCTTGCTGCTCCTCACCGGCCATTGGCAGCGCAACTACAGCACCACAGACATCGGGGCTCCGGGCTTTCCCTGACCAACAGGGCTTCGACGTTTACCACCAGCTGCACCTGGGCTCCCACTGAAAAAAAACCCCGAATAATCACAAACATCGGACTATTGCTCCCACACCAAAAGTGCCAGCCAGTCAAGCTCTTGCTGCTCCTCACCGGCCATTCCCAGCGCATCTACAGCACCACAGACATCGGGGCTCCGGGCTTTCCCTGACCAACAGGGCTTCGACGTTTACCACCCGCTGCACCTGGGCGCCCACGGAAAAAAAACCCCGAAAAATCACGAACGTCGGACGATTCCTCCCACACCGAAAGTGCCAGCAACTCAAGCTCTTGCTGCTACTCACCGGACTTTGGCAGTGCATCTACAGCACCACAGACATCGGGGTTCTGCGCTTTCCCTGACCAACAGGGCTTCAACGTTTACCACCCGCTGCACCTGGGCGCCCACTGAAATAAAACCCCGAAAAATCACGAACGTCCGACGATTGCTCCCACACCCAAAGTGCCAGCCAGTCAAGCTCTTGCTGCTCCTCACCGGCCATTGGCAGCGCATCTACAGCACCACAGACATCGGGGTTCTACGCTTTCCCTGACCAAGAGGGCTTCGACATTTACCATCAGCTGCACCTGGGCGCCCACTGAAAAAAATAAACGAAAAATCATGAACATCGGACGATTGCTCCCACACCGAAAGTGCCAGCCAGTCAAGCTCTTGCTGCTCCTCACCGGCCATTCCCAGCGCATCTACAGCACCACAGACATCGGGGCTCCGGGCTTTCCCTGACCAACAGGGCTTCGACGTTTACCACCAGCTGAACCTGGGCGCCCACTGAAATAAAACCCCCAAAAATCACGAACGTCGGACGATTATTCCCACATTGAAAGTGCCAGCCAGTCAAGCTCTTGCTGCTCCTCACCGGCCATTCGCAGCGCATCTACAGCACCACAGACATCGGGGCTCTGCGCTTTCCCTGACCAACAGGGCTTCGACGTTTACCACCAGATGAACCTGGGCGCCCACTGAAAAAAATAAACGAAAAATCACGAACATCGGACGATTGCTCCCACACCGAAAGTGCCAGACAGTCAAGCTCTTGCTGCTCCTCACCGGACAGTGGCAGTGCATCTACAGCACCACAGACATCGGGGCTCCGGGCTTTCCCTGACCAACAGGGCTTAGAAGTTTACCACCAGCTGAACCTGGGCGCCCACTGAAATAAAACCCAGAAAAATCACGAACGTCGGACGATTGCTCCCACACCGAAAGTGCCAGCCAGTCAAGCTCTTGCTGCTCCTCACCGCCCATTGGCAGCGCATCTACAGCACCACAGACATCGGGGCTCCGGGCTTTCCCTGACCAACAGGGCTTCGACATTTACCACCAGCTGCACCTGGGCGCCCACTGAAAGTAAAACCCCGAAGAATCACGAACGTCGGACGATTGCTCGCACACCGAAAGTGCCAGCCAGTCAAGCTCTTGCTGCTCCTTACCGGCCATTGCCAGCCCATCTACAGCACCACAGACATCGGGGCTCCGGGCTTTCCCTGATGAACAGGGCTTCGACATTTACCATCAGCTGAACCTGGGCGCCCACTGAAAGTAAAACCCCGAAAAATCACGAACGTCGGACGACTCCTCCCACACCGAAAGTGCCAGCAACTCAAGCTCTTGCTGGTACTCACCGGACTTTGGCAGTGCATCTACAGCACCAGAGACATCGGGGCTCCGGGCTTTCCCTGAACAACAGGGCTTCGACGTTTACCACCAGCTGCACCTGGTCGCCCACTGAAAAAAATAAACGAAAAATCACGAACATCGCACGATTGCTCCCACACCGAAAGTGCCAGCAAATCAATCTCTTGCTGCTCCTCACCGGCCATTCCCAGCGCATCTACAGCACCACAGACATCGCGGCTCCGGGCTTTCCCTGACCAACAGGGCTTCGACATTTACCACCAGCTGCACCTGGTTACACACTGAAAAAAAACCCTGAAAAATCACAAACGTCGGACGATTGCTCCCACACCGAAAGTGCCAGCAACTCAAGCTCTTGCTGCTCCTCACCGGCCATTGGCAGCGCATCTACAGCATCACAGATATCGGGGCTCCGGGCTTTCCCTGACCAACAGGGCTTCGACGTTTACCACCAGCTGAACCTGGGCGCCCACTGAAAAAAAACCCCCAAAAATCACGAACGTCGGACGATTGTTCCCACATTGAAAGTGCCAGCCAGTCAAGCTCTTGCTGCTCCTCACCGGCCATTCGCAGCGCATCTACAGCACCACAGACATCGGGGCTCTGCGCTTTCCCTGACCAACAGGGCTTCGACGTTTACCACCAGATGAACCTGGGCGCCCACTGAAAAAAATAAACGAAAAATCACGAACATCGGACGATTGCTCCCACACCGAAAGTGCCAGACAGTCAAGCTCTTGCTGCTACTCACCGCCCATTGGCAGCGCATCTACAGCACCACAGACATTGGGGCTCCGAGCTTTCCCTGACCAACAGGGCTTCAACGTTTACCACCAGCGGCACCTGGGCGCCCACTGAAATAAAACCCCGAAAAATCACGAACGTCGGACGATTGCTCCCACACCGAAAGTGCCAGCAACTCAAGCTCTTGCTGCTCCTCACCGGCCATTGGCAGCACATCTACAGCACCACAGACATCGGGGCTCCGGGCTTTCCCTGACCAACAGGCCTTCGACGTTTACCACCAGCTGAACCTGGGCGCCCACTGAAAAAAAACCCTGAAAAATGACGAACGTCGGACGATTGCTCCCACACCAAAAGTGCCAGACAGTCAAGCTCTAGCTGCTGAACACCGGCCATTCCCAGCGCATCTACAGCACCACAGACATCGGGGCTCCGGGCTTTCCCTGACCAACAGGGCTTCGACATTTACCACCAGCTGCACCTGGGCGCCCACTGAAATAAAACCCCGAAAAATCACGAACGTCGGACGATTCCTCCCACACCGAAAGTGCCAGCCAGTCAAGCTCTTGCTGCTCCTCACCGGACTTTGGCAGTGCATCTACAGCACCACAGACATCGGGGCTCCGGGCTTTCCCTGACCAACAGGGCTTCGACGTTTACCACCAGCTGCACCTGGGCGCCCACTGAAAAAAAACCCCGAATAATCACAAACATCGGACGATTGCTCCCACACCAAAAGTGCCAGACAGTCAACCTCTTGCTGCTCCTCACCGGCCATTGGCAGCGCATCTACAGCACCACAGACATCGGGGCTCCGGGCTTTCCCTGACCAACAGGGCTTCGACATTTACCACCAGCTGCACCTGGGCGCCCACTGAAATAAAACCCCGAAAAATCACGAACGTCGGACGATTCCTCCCACACCGAAAGTGCCAGCCAGTCAAGCTCTTGCTGCTCCTCACCGGACTTTGGCAGTGCATCTACAGCACCACAGACATCGGGGCTCCGGGCGTTCCCTGACCAACAGGGCTTCGACGTTTACCACCAGCTGCACCTGGGTGCCCACTGAAAAAAACCCCGAAAAATCACGAACGTCGGACGATTGCTCCCACACCAGAAGTGCCAGCCAGTCAAGCTCTTGCTGCTCCTCACCGGCCATTGGCAGCGCATCTACAGCACCACAGACATCGGGGCTCCGGGCTTTCCCTGACCAACAGGGCTTCGACATTTACCACCAGCTGCACCTAGTTGGCCACTGAAAAAAAACCCTGAAAAATCAAAAACGTTGGACGATTCCTGCCACACCTTAAATGCCAGCCTGTCAAGCTCTTGCTGCTCCTCACCGCCCATTCCCAGCGCATCTACAGCACCACAGACATCAGGGCTCTGGACTTTCCCTGACGATCAGGGCTTCGACGTTTACCACCAGCTGAACCTGGGCGCCCACTGAAAAGAACCCCGAAAAATCACGAACGTCGGACAATTGCTCCCACACCAAAAGTGCCAGCAACACAAGCTCTTGCTGCGCCTCAGCGGCCATGGGCAGCGCATCTACAGCGCCACAGACATCGGGGCTCCGGGCTTTCCCTGACCAACAGGGCTTTGACTGTTACCACCAGCTGCACCTGGGCTCCCACTGAAAAAAAACCCCGAATAATCACAAACGTCAGACGATTGCTCCCACACCAAAAGTGCCAGACAGTCAAGCTCTTGCTGCTCCTCACCGGCCATTCCCAGCGCATCTACAGCACCACAGACATCGGGGCTCTACGCTTTCCCTGACCAACAGGGCTTCGACGTTTACCACCCGCTGCACCTGGGCGCCCACTGAAATAAAACCCCGAAAAATCACAAACGTCGGACAATTGCTCCCACACCGAAAGTGCCAGCAACTCAAGCTCTTGCTGCTACTCACCGGACTTTGGCAGTGCATCTACAGCACCACAGACATCGGGGTTCTCCGCTTTCCCTGAACAACAGGGCTTCGACGTTTACCACCAGCTGCACCTGGGCGCCCACTGAAAAAAATAAATGAAAAATCACGAACGTCGGACGATTGCTCCCACACCAAAAGTGCCAGCCAGTCAAGCTCTTGCTGCTCCTCACCGGCCATTCCCAGCGCATCTACAGCACCACCGACACCGGGGCTCCGGGCTTTCCCTGACCAACAGGGCTTCGACGTTTACCACCAGCTGCACCTGGGCGCCCACCTAAAAAAAATCCCCAAAAATCACAAATGTCGGACGATTGCTCCCACACATTAATTGTCATCGGGTCACACTACTGATACTCCTCATGGGCCATTGCCAGCGCATCTACAGCCCCACAGACATCGGGGCTCCGGGCTTTCCCTGACCATCAGGGCTTAGAAGTTTACCACCAGCAGAACCTGGGCGCCCACTGAAAGTAAAACCCCGAAGAATCACGAACGTCGGACGATTATTCCCACAGCGAAAGTGCCAGCAACTCAAGTTCCTGCTGCTACTCACCGGACTTTGGCAGTGCATCTACAGCACCACAGACATCGGGGCTCCGGGCTTTCCCTGACCAACTGGGCTTCGACGTTTACCACCAGCTGAACCTGGGCACCCACTGAAAAAAATAAACGAAAAATAACAAACGTCGGACGATTGGTCCCACAGCGAAAGTGCCAGCCAGTCAAGCTCTTGCTGCTACTCACCGCCCATTGGCAGCGCATCTACAGTACCACAGACATCGGGGCTCCGGGCTTTCCCTGACCAACAGGGCTTCGACATTTACCACCCGCTGCACCTGGTTGACCACTGAAAAAAAACCCTGAAAAATCAAAAACGTCGGACGATTGATCCCACACTGAAAGTGCCAGCAACTGAAGCTCTTGCTGCTCCTCACCGGCCATTGGCAGCGCATCTACAGCACCACAGACATCGCGGCTCTGGGCTTTCCCTGACCAACAGGACTTCGACATTTACCACCAGCTGCACCTAGTTGGCCACTGAAAAAAAACCCTGAAAAATCAAAAACGTCGGACAATTGATCCCACACCGAAAGTGCCAGCCAGTCAAGCTCTTGCAGTTCCTCACCGGCCACTGGCAGCTCATCTACAGCACCACAGACATCGGAGCTCCGGGCTTTCCCTGACCATCAGGGCTTCGACGTTTACCACTCGCTGCACCTGGGCTCCCACTGAAAAAAACCCCGAAAAATCACGAACGTCGGACGATTGCACCCAAACCGAAATTGCCAGCAACACAATCTCTTGCTGCTCCTCACCGGCCATTCCCAGCGCATCTACAGCACCACAGACATCGGGGCTCCGGGCATTCCCTGACGAACAGGGCTTCGAAGTTTACCACCAGCTGAACCTGGGCGCCCACTGGAAAAAAAACCCAAAAAATCACGAACGTCGGACGATTGTTCCCACATTGAAAGTGCCAGCCAGTCAAGCTCTTGCTGCTCCTCACCGGCCATTCCCAGCGCATCTACAGCACCACAGACATCGGGGCTCCGGGCTTTCCCTGACGAACAGGGCTTCGACATTTACCACCAGCTGCACCTGGGTGCCGCCTGAAAAAAAAACCCCAAAAATCACAAATGTCAGACGATTCCTGCCACACCTTAAATGCCAGCCTGTCAAGCTCTTGCTGCTCCTCACCGTCCATTCCCAGCGCATCTACAGCACCACAGGTATCGGGGCTCCGAGCTTTCCCTGACCAACAGGGCTTCGACATTTACCACCAGCTGCACCTGGGCTCCCACTGAAATAAAACCCCGAAAAATCACGAACGTCGGACGATTGCTCCCACACCAAAAGTGCCAGCAACTCAAGCTCTTGCTGGTACTCACCGGACTTTGGCAGTGCATCTACAGCACCACAGACATCGGGGCTCCGGGATTTCCCTGACCAACAGGGCTTCGACGTTTACCACCAGCTGAACCTGGGCGCCCACTGAAAAAAAACCCCGAAAAATCACGAACGTCGGACTATTGCTCCCACACCGAAAGTGCCAGCAACTCAAGCTCTTGCTGCTCCTCATCGCCCATTCCCAGCGCATCTACAGCACCAAAGACATCGCGGCTCTGGGCTTTCCCTGACGAACCGGGCTTCGACATTTACCACCAGCTGCACTAGGGTGCCCCCTGAAAACAAAAACCCAGAAATCACTAATGTCGGACGATTCCTGCCACACCTTAAATGCCAGCCTGTCAAGCTCTTGCTGCTACTCACCGGCCATTCCCAGCGCATCTACAGCACCACAGACACCGGGGCTCCGGGCTTTCCCTGACCAACAGGGCTTCGACATTTACCACCAGCTGCACCTAGTTGCCCACTGAAAAAAAACCCTGAAAAATGACTAACGTCGGACTATTGCTCCCACACCAAAAGTGCCAGCCTGTCAATCTCTTGCTGCTCCTCACCGGACAGTGGCAGTGCATCTACAGCACCACAGACATCGGGGCTCCGGGCTTTCCCTGACCAACAGGGCTTAGAAGTTTACCACCAGCTGAACCTGGGCGCCCACTGAAATAAAACCCCGAAAAATCACGAACGTCGGACGATTGCTCCCACACCGAAAGTGCCAGCCAGTCAAGCTCTTGCTGCTCCTCACCGCCCATTGGCAGCGCATCTACAGCACCACAGACATCGGGGCTCCGGGCTTTCCCTGACCAACAGGGCTTCGACATTTACCACCAGCTGCACCTGGGCGCCCACTGAAAGTAAAACCCCGAAGAATCACGAACGTCGGACGATTGCTCGCACACCGAAAGTGCCAGCCAGTCAAGCTCTTGCTGCTCCTTACCGGCCATTGCCAGCCCATCTACAGCACCACAGACATCGGGGCTCCGGGCTTTCCCTGATGAACAGGGCTTCGACATTTACCATCAGCTGAACCTGGGCGCCCACTGAAAGTAAAACCCCGAAAAATCACGAACGTCGGACGACTCCTCCCACACCGAAAGTGCCAGCAACTCAAGCTCTTGCTGGTACTCACCGGACTTTGGCAGTGCATCTACAGCACCACAGACATCGGGGCTCCGGGCTTTCCCTGAACAACAGGGCTTCAACGTTTACCACCAGCTGCACCTGGGCGCCCACTGAAAAAAATAAACGAAAAATCACGAACATCGCACGATTGCTCCCACACCGAAAGTGCCAGCAAATCAAGCTCTTGCTGCTCCTCACCGGCCATTCCCAGCGCATCTACAGCACCACAGACATCGCGGCTCCGGGCTTTCCCTGACCAACAGGGCTTCGACATTTACCACCAGCTGCACCTGGTTACACACTGAAAAAAAACCCTGAAAAATCACAAACGTCGGACGATTGCTCCCACACCGAAAGTGCCAGCAACTCAAGCTCTTGCTGCTCCTCACCGGCCATTGGCAGCGCAACTACAGCACCACAGACATCGGGGCTCCGGGCTTTCCCTGACCAACAGGGCTTCGACGTTTACCACCAGCTGCACCTGGGCTCCCACTGAAAAAAAACCCCGAATAATCACAAACATCGGACTATTGCTCCCACACCAAAAGTGCCAGCCAGTCAAGCTCTTGCTGCTCCTCACCGGCCATTCCCAGCGCATCTACAGCACCACAGACATCGGGGCTCCGGGCTTTCCCTGACCAACAGGGCTTCGACGTTTACCACCCGCTGCACCTGGGCGCCCACGGAAAAAAAACCCCGAAAAATCACGAACGTCGGACGATTCCTCCCACACCGAAAGTGCCAGCAACTCAAGCTCTTGCTGCTACTCACCGGACTTTGGCAGTGCATCTACAGCACCACAGACATCGGGGTTCTGCGCTTTCCCTGACCAACAGGGCTTCAACGTTTACCACCCGCTGCACCTGGGCGCCCACTGAAATAAAACCCCGAAAAATCACGAACGTCCGACGATTGCTCCCACACCCAAAGTGCCAGCCAGTCAAGCTCTTGCTGCTCCTCACCGGCCATTGGCAGCGCATCTACAGCACCACAGACATCGGGGCTCCGGGCTTTCCCTGACCAACAGGGCTTCGACATTTACCACCAGCTGCACCTGGGCGCCCACTGAAATAAAACCCCGAAAAATCACGAACGTCGGACGATTGCTCCCACACCAAAAGTGCCAGCAACTCAAGCTCTTGCTGCTACTCACCGGACTTTGGCAGTGCATCTACAGCACCACAGACATCGGTGCTCCGGACTTTCCCTGATCAACTGGGCTTCGACGTTTACCACCAGCTGCACCTGGGCGCCCACTGAAATAAAAACCCGAAAAATCACGAACGTCGGACGATTGCTCCCACACCGAAAGTGCCAGCAACTCAAGCTCTTGCTGCTACTCACCGGACTTTGGGAGTGCATCTACAGCACCACAGACATCGGGGTTCTACGCTTTCCCTGACCAAGAGGGCTTCGACATTTACCATCAGCTGCACCTGGGCGCCCACTGAAAAAAATAAACGAAAAATCATGAACATCGGACGATTGCTCCCACACCGAAAGTGCCAGCCAGTCAAGCTCTTGCTGCTCCTCACCGGCCATTCCCAGCGCATCTACAGCACCACAGACATCGGGGCTCCGGGCTTTCCCTGACCAACAGGGCTTCGACGTTTACCACCAGCTGAACCTGGGCGCCCACTGAAATAAAACCCCCAAAAATCACGAACGTCGGACGATTGTTCCCACATTGAAAGTGCCAGCCAGTCAAGCTCTTGCTGCTCCTCACCGGCCATTCGCAGCGCATCTACAGCTCCACAGACATCGGGGCTCTGCGCTTTCCCTGACCAACAGGGCTTCGACGTTTACCACCAGATGAACCTGGGCGCCCACTGAAAAAAATAAACGAAAAATCACGAACATCGGACGATTGCTCCCACACCGAAAGTGCCAGACAGTCAAGCTCTTGCTGCTCCTCACCGGACAGTGGCAGTGCATCTACAGCACCACAGACATCGGGGCTCCGGGCTTTCCCTGACCAACAGGGCTTAGAAGTTTACCACCAGCTGAACCTGGGCGCCCACTGAAATAAAACCCCGAAAAATCACGAACGTCGGACGATTGCTCCCACACCGAAAGTGCCAGCCAGTCAAGCTCTTGCTGCTCCTCACCGCCCATTGGCAGCGCATCTACAGCACCACAGACATCGGGGCTCCGGGCTTTCCCTGACCAACAGGGCTTCGACATTTACCACCAGCTGCACCTGGGCGCCCACTGAAAGTAAAACCCCGAAGAATCACGAACGTCGGACGATTGCTCGCACACCGAAAGTGCCAGCCAGTCAAGCTCTTGCTGCTCCTTACCGGCCATTGCCAGCCCATCTACAGCACCACAGACATCGGGGCTCCGGGCTTTCCCTGATGAACAGGGCTTCGACGTTTACCACCAGCTGCACCTGGGCGCCCACTGAAAAAAAAACCCCAAAAATCACGAACGTCGGACGACTCCTCCCACACCGAAAGTGCCAGCAACTCAAGCTCTTGCTGGTACTCACCGGACTTTGGCAGTGCATCTACAGCACCACAGACATCGGGGCTCCGGGCTTTCCCTGAACAACAGGGCTTCAACGTTTACCACCAGCTGCACCTGGGCGCCCACTGAAAAAAATAAACGAAAAATCACGAACATCGCACGATTGCTCCCACACCGAAAGTGCCAGCAAATCAAGCTCTTGCTGCTCCTCACCGGCCATTCCCAGCGCATCTACAGCACCACAGACATCGCGGCTCCGGGCTTTCCCTGACCAACAGGACTTCGACATTTACCACCAGCTGCACCTGGTTACACACTGAAAAAAAACCCTGAAAAATCACAAACGTCGGACGATTGCTCCCACACCGAAAGTGCCAGCAACTCAAGCTCTTGCTGCTCCTCACCGGCCATTGGCAGCGCAACTACAGCACCACAGACATCGGGGCTCCGGGCTTTCCCTGACCAACAGGGCTTCGACATTTACCACCAGCTGCACCTGGTCACCCACTGAAATAAAACCCCCAAAAATCACGAACGTCGGACGATTGCTCCCACACCCAAAGTGCCAGCCAGTCAAGCTCTTGCTGCTCCTCACCGGACTTTGGCAGTGCATCTACAGCACCACAGACATCGGGGCTCCGGGCTTTCCCTGACCAACAGGGCTTCGACGTTTACCACCAGCTGCACCTGGGCTCCCACTGAAAAAAAACCCCGAATAATCACAAACATCGGACTATTGCTCCCACACCAAAAGTGCCAGCCAGTCAAGCTCTTGCTGCTCCTCACCGGCCATTCCCAGCGCATCTACAGCACCACAGACATCGGGGCTCCGGGCTTTCCCTGACCAACAGGGCTTCGACGTTTACCACCCGCTGCACCTGGGCGCCCACGGAAAAAAAACCCCGAAAAATCACGAACGTCGGACGATTCCTCCCACACCGAAAGTGCCAGCAACTCAAGCTCTTGCTGCTACTCACCGGACTTTGGCAGTGCATCTACAGCACCACAGACATCGGGGTTCTGCGCTTTCCCTGACCAACAGGGCTTCAACGTTTACCACCCGCTGCACCTGGGCGCCCACTGAAATAAAACCCCGAAAAATCACGAACGTCCGACGATTGCTCCCACACCCAAAGTGCCAGCCAGTCAAGCTCTTGCTGCTCCTCACCGGCCATTGGCAGCGCATCTACAGCACCACAGACATCGGGGCTCCGGGCTTTCCCTGACCAACAGGGCTTCGACATTTACCACCAGCTGCACCTGGGCGCCCACTGAAATAAAACCCCGAAAAATCACGAACGTCGGACGATTGCTCCCACACCAAAAGTGCCAGCAACTCAAGCTCTTGCTGCTACTCACCGGACTTTGGCAGTGCATCTACAGCACCACAGACATCGGGGCTCCGGGCTTTCCCTGACCAACAGGGCTTCGACATTTACCACCAGCTGCACCTGGGCGCCCACTGAAATAAAACCCCGAAAAATCACGAACGTCGGACGATTGCTCCCACACCAAAAGTGCCAGCAACTCAAGCTCTTGCTGCTACTCACCGGACTTTGGCAGTGCATCTACAGCACCACAGACATCGGTGCTCCGGGCTTTCCCTGACCAACAGGGCTTCGACATTTACCACCAGCTGCACCTGGGCGCCCACTGAAATAAAACCCCGAAAAATCACGAACATCGCACGATTGCTCCCACACCGAAAGTGCCAGCAAATCAAGCTCTTGCTGCTCCTCACCGGCCATTCCCAGCGCATCTACAGCACCACAGACATCGCGGCTCCGGGCTTTCCCTGACCAACAGGGCTTCGACATTTACCACCAGCTGCACCTGGTTACACACTGAAAAAAAACCCTGAAAAATCACAAACGTCGGACGATTGCTCCCACACCGAAAGTGCCAGCAACTCAAGCTCTTGCTGCTCCTCACCGGCCATTGGCAGCGCAACTACAGCACCACAGACATCGGGGCTCCGGGCTTTCCCTGACCAACAGGGCTTCGACATTTACCACCAGCTGCACCTGGTCACCCACTGAAATAAAACCCCCAAAAATCACGAACGTCGGACGATTGCTCGCACACCGAAAGTGCCAGCCAGTCAAGCTCTTGCTGCTCCTTACCGGCCATTGCCAGCCCATCTACAGCACCACAGACATCGGGGCTCCGGGCTTTCCCTGATGAACAGGGCTTCGACATTTACCATCAGCTGAACCTGGGCGCCCACTGAAAGTAAAACCCCGAAAAATCACGAACGTCGGACGACTCCTCCCACACCGAAAGTGCCAGCAACTCAAGCTCTTGCTGGTACTCACCGGACTTTGGCAGTGCATCTACAGCACCACAGACATCGGGGCTCCGGGCTTTCCCTGAACAACAGGGCTTCAACGTTTACCACCAGCTGCACCTGGGCGCCCACTGAAAAAAATAAACGAAAAATCACGAACATCGCACGATTGCTCCCACACCGAAAGTGCCAGCAAATCAAGCTCTTGCTGCTCCTCACCGGCCATTCCCAGCGCATCTACAGCACCACAGACATCGCGGCTCCGGGCTTTCCCTGACCAACAGGGCTTCGACATTTACCACCAGCTGCACCTGGTTACACACTGAAAAAAAACCCTGAAAAATCACAAACGTCGGACGATTGCTCCCACACCGAAAGTGCCAGCAACTCAAGCTCTTGCTGCTCCTCACCGGCCATTGGCAGCGCAACTACAGCACCACAGACATCGGGGCTCCGGGCTTTCCCTGACCAACAGGGCTTCGACATTTACCACCAGCTGCACCTGGTCACCCACTGAAATAAAACCCCCAAAAATCACGAACGTCGGACGATTGCTCCCACACCCAAAGTGCCAGCCAGTCAAGCTCTTGCTGCTCCTCACCGGACTTTGGCAGTGCATCTACAGCACCACAGACATCGGGGCTCCGGGCTTTCCCTGACCAACAGGGCTTCGACGTTTACCACCAGCTGCACCTGGGCTCCCACTGAAAAAAAACCCCGAATAATCACAAACATCGGACTATTGCTCCCACACCAAAAGTGCCAGCCAGTCAAGCTCTTGCTGCTCCTCACCGGCCATTCCCAGCGCATCTACAGCACCACAGACATCGGGGCTCCGGGCTTTCCCTGACCAACAGGGCTTCGACGTTTACCACCCGCTGCACCTGGGCGCCCACGGAAAAAAAACCCCGAAAAATCACGAACGTCGGACGATTCCTCCCACACCGAAAGTGCCAGCAACTCAAGCTCTTGCTGCTACTCACCGGACTTTGGCAGTGCATCTACAGCACCACAGACATCGGGGTTCTGCGCTTTCCCTGACCAACAGGGCTTCAACGTTTACCACCCGCTGCACCTGGGCGCCCACTGAAATAAAACCCCGAAAAATCACGAACGTCCGACGATTGCTCCCACACCCAAAGTGCCAGCCAGTCAAGCTCTTGCTGCTCCTCACCGGCCATTGGCAGCGCATCTACAGAACCACAGACATCGGGGCTCCGGGCTTTCCCTGACCAACAGGGCTTCGACATTTACCACCAGCTGCACCTGGGCGCCCACTGAAATAAAACCCCGAAAAATCACGAACGTCGGACGATTGCTCCCACACCAAAAGTGCCAGCAACTCAAGCTCTTGCTGCTACTCACCGGACTTTGGCAGTGCATCTACAGCACCACAGACATCGGGGCTCCGGGCTTTCCCTGACCAACAGGGCTTCGACATTTACCACCAGCTGCACCTGGGCGCCCACTGAAATAAAACCCCGAAAAATCACGAACGTCGGACGATTGCTCCCACACCAAAAGTGCCAGCAACTCAAGCTCTTGCTGCTACTCACCGGACTTTGGCAGTGCATCTACAGCACCACAGACATCGGTGCTCCGGGCTTTCCCTGACCAACAGGGCTTCGACATTTACCACCAGCTGCACCTGGGCGCCCACTGAAATAAAACCCCGAAAAATCACGAACATCGCACGATTGCTCCCACACCGAAAGTGCCAGCAAATCAAGCTCTTGCTGCTCCTCACCGGCCATTCCCAGCGCATCTACAGCACCACAGACATCGCGGCTCCGGGCTTTCCCTGACCAACAGGGCTTCGACATTTACCACCAGCTGCACCTGGTTACACACTGAAAAAAAACCCTGAAAAATCACAAACGTCGGACGATTGCTCCCACACCGAAAGTGCCAGCAACTCAAGCTCTTGCTGCTCCTCACCGGCCATTGGCAGCGCAACTACAGCACCACAGACATCGGGGCTCCGGGCTTTCCCTGACCAACAGGGCTTCGACATTTACCACCAGCTGCACCTGGTCACCCACTGAAATAAAACCCCCAAAAATCACGAACGTCGGACGATTGCTCCCACACCCAAAGTGCCAGCCAGTCAAGCTCTTGCTGCTCCTCACCGGACTTTGGCAGTGCATCTACAGCACCACAGACATCGGGGCTCCGGGCTTTCCCTGACCAACAGGGCTTCGACGTTTACCACCAGCTGCACCTGGGCTCCCACTGAAAAAAAACCCCGAATAATCACAAACATCGGACTATTGCTCCCACACCAAAAGTGCCAGCCAGTCAAGCTCTTGCTGCTCCTCACCGGCCATTCCCAGCGCATCTACAGCACCACAGACATCGGGGCTCCGGGCTTTCCCTGACCAACAGGGCTTCGACGTTTACCACCCGCTGCACCTGGGCGCCCACGGAAAAAAAACCCCGAAAAATCACGAACGTCGGACGATTCCTCCCACACCGAAAGTGCCAGCAACTCAAGCTCTTGCTGCTACTCACCGGACTTTGGCAGTGCATCTACAGCACCACAGACATCGGGGTTCTGCGCTTTCCCTGACCAACAGGGCTTCAACGTTTACCACCCGCTGCACCTGGGCGCCCACTGAAATAAAACCCCGAAAAATCACGAACGTCCGACGATTGATCCCACACCCAAAGTGCCAGCCAGTCAAGCTCTTGCTGCTCCTCACCGGCCATTGGCAGCGCATCTACAGCACCACAGACATCGGGGCTCCGGGCTTTCCCTGACCAACAGGGCTTCGACATTTACCACCAGCTGCACCTGGGCGCCCACTGAAATAAAACCCCGAAAAATCACGAACGTCGGACGATTGCTCCCACACCAAAAGTGCCAGCAACTCAAGCTCTTGCTGCTACTCACCGGACTTTGGCAGTGCATCTACAGCACCACAGACATCGGTGCTCCGGACTTTCCCTGATCAACTGGGCTTCGACGTTTACCACCAGCTGCACCTGGGCGCCCACTGAAATAAAAACCCGAAAAATCACGAACGTCGGACGATTGCTCCCACACCGAAAGTGCCAGCAACTCAAGCTCTTGCTGCTACTCACCGGACTTTGGGAGTGCATCTACAGCACCACAGACATCGGGGTTCTACGCTTTCCCTGACCAAGAGGGCTTCGACATTTACCATCAGCTGCACCTGGGCGCCCACTGAAAAAAATAAACGAAAAATCATGAACATCGCACGATTGCTCCCACACCGAAAGTGCCAGCCAGTCAAGCTCTTGCTGCTCCTCACCGGCCATTCCCAGCGCATCTACAGCACCACAGACATCGGGGCTCCGGGCTTTCCCTGACCAACAGGGCTTCGACGTTTACCACCAGCTGAACCTGGGCGCCCACTGAAATAAAACCCCCAAAAATCACGAACGTCGGACGATTGTTCCCACATTGAAAGTGCCAGCCAGTCAAGCTCTTGCTGCTCCTCACCGGCCATTCGCAGCGCATCTACAGCACCACAGACATCGGGGCTCTGGGCTTTCCCTGACCAACAGGGCTTCGACGTTTACCACCAGATGAACCTGGGCGCCCACTGAAAAAAATAAACGAAAAATCACGAACATCGGACGATTGCTCCCACACCGAAAGTGCCAGACAGTCAAGCTCTTGCTGCTACTCACCGCCCATTGGCAGGGCATCTACAGCACCACAGACATCGGGGCTCCGGGCTTTCCCTGACCAACAGGGCTTCAACGTTTACCACCAGCGGCACCTGGGCGCCCACTGAAATAAAACTCCGAAAAATCACGAACGTCGGACGATTGCTCCCACACCGAAAGTGCCAGCAACTCAAGCTCTTGCTGCTCCTCACCGGCCATTGGCAGCACATCTACAGCACCACAGACATCGGGGCTCCGGGCTTTCCCTGACCAACAGGCCTTCGACGTTTACCACCAGCTGAACCTGGGCGCCCACTGAAAAAAAACCCTGAAAAATGACGAACGTCGGACGATTGCTCCCACACCAAAAGTGCCAGACAGTCAAGCTCTAGCTGCTGAACACCGGCCATTCCCAGCGCATCTACAGCACCACAGACATCGGGGCTCCGGGCTTTCCCTGACCAACAGGGCTTCGACATTTACCACCAGCTGCACCTGGGCGCCCACTGAAATAAAACCCCCAAAAATCACGAACGTCGGACGATTCCTCCCACACCGAAAGTGCCAGCCAGTCAAGCTCTTGCTGCTCCTCACCGGACTTTGGCAGTGCATCTACAGCACCACAGACATCGGGGCTCCGGGCTTTCCCTGACCAACAGGGCTTCGACGTTTACCACCAGCTGCACCTGGGCGCCCACTGAAAAAAAACCCCGAATAATCACAAACATCGGACGATTGCTCCCACACCAAAAGTGCCAGACAGTCAACCTCTTGCTGCTCCTCACCGGCCATTGGCAGCGCATCTACAGCACCACAGACATCGGGGCTCCGGGCTTTCCCTGACCAACAGGGCTTCGACGTTTACCACCAGCTGAACCTGGGTGCCCACTGAAAAAAACCCCGAAAAATCACGAACGTCGGACGATTGCTCCCACACCAGAAGTGCCAGCCAGTCAAGCTCTTGCTGCTCCTCACCGGCCATTGGCAGCGCATCTACAGCACCACAGACATCGGGGCTCCGGGCTTTCCCTGACCAACAGGGCTTCGACATTTACCACCAGCTGCACCTAGTTGGCCACTGAAAAAAAACCCTGAAAAATCAAAAACGTCGGACAATTGATCCCACACCGAAAGTGCCAGCCAGTCAAGCTCTTGCTGCTCCTCACCGGCCATTGGCAGTGCATCTACAGCACCACAGACATCGGAGCTCCGGGCTTTCCCTGACCAACAGGGCTTCGACGTTTACCACTCGCTGCACCTGGGCTCCCACTGAAAAGAACCCCGAAAAATCACGAACGTCGGACGATTGCTCCCACACCGAAAGTGCCAGCAACACAAGCTCTTTCTGCTCCTCACCGGCCATTCCCAGCGCATCTACAGCACCACAGACATCGGGGCTCCGGGCTTTCCCTGACCAACAGGGCTTCGACGTTTACCACCAGCTGAACCTGGGCCCCCACTGGAAAAAAAACCCGAAAAATCACGAACGTCGGACGATTGTTCCCACATTGAAAGTGCCAGCCAGTCAAGCTCTTGCTGCTCCTCACCGGCCATTCCCAGCGCATCTACAGCACCACAGATATCGGGGTTCTGCGCTTTCCCTGACCAACAGGGCTTCGACGTTTACCACCAGCTGAACCTGGGCGCCCGCTGAAAAAAATAAAAGAAAAATCACGAACATCGGACGATTGCTCCCACACCGAAAGTGCCAGCCAGTCAAGCTCTTGCTGCTCCTCACCGGCCATTGGCAGCTCATCTACAGCACCACAGACATCGGGGCTCCGGGCTTTCCCTGACCAACAGGGCTTCGACGTTTACCACCAGCTGAACCTGGGCGCCCACTGAAAGTAAAACCCCGAAAAATCACGAACGTCGGACGATTGCTCCCACAACGAAAGTGCCAGCAACTCAAGCTCTTGCTGCTCCTCACCGCCCATTCCCAGCGCATCTACAGCACCACAGACATCGGGGCTCTGGGCTTTCCCTGACCAACAGGGCTTCGACGTTTACCACCAGCTGCACCTGGTTACCCACTGAAAAAAAACCCTGAAAAATCACGAACATCGCACGATTGCTCCCACACCGAAAGTGCCAGCAACTCAAGCTCTTGCTGCTCCTCACCGGCCATTCCCAGCGCATCTACAGCACCACAGACATCGGGGCTCCGGGCTTTCCCTGACCAACAGGGCTTCGACGTTTACCACCAGCTGCACCTGGGCGCCCACTAAAAAAAATAAAAGAAAAATCACGAACATCGGACGATTGCTCCCACACCAAAAGTGCCAGCAACTCAAGCTCTTGCTGCTCCTCACCGGACTTTGGCAGCGCATCTACAGCACCACAGACATCGGGGCTCCGGGCTTTCCCTGACCAACAGGGCTTCGACATTTACCACCAGCTGAACCTGGGCGCCCACTGAAATAAAACCCCGAAAAATCACGAACGTCGGACGATTGCTCCCACACTGAAAGTGCCAGCCAGTCAAGCTCTTGCTGCTCCTCACCGGCCATTCCCAGCGCATCTACAGCACCACAGACATCGGCGCTCCGGGCTTTCCCTGACCAACAGGGCTTCGACATTTACCACCAGCTGAACCTGGGCTCCCACTGAAATAAAACCCCCAAAAATCACGAACGTCGGACGATTGCTCCCACACCGAAAGTGCCAGCCAGTCAAGCTCTTGCTGCTCCTCACCGGACTTTGGCAGTGCATCTACAGCACCACAGACATCGGGGCTCCGGGCTTTCCCTGACCAACAGGGCTTCAACATTTACCACCAGCTGCACCTGGGCGCCCACTGAAATAAAACCCCGAAAAATCAAAAACGTCGGACGATTGCTCCCACAACGAAAGTGGCAGCAACTCAAGCTCTTGCTCCTACTCACCGGACTTTGGCAGCGCATCTACAGCACCACAGACATCGGGGCTCTGGGCTTTCCCTGACCAACAGGGCTTCGACGTTTACCACCAGCTGCACCTGGGCGCCCACTGAAAAAAAACCCCGAAAAATCACGAACGTCGGACGATTGTTCCCACACCGAAAGTGCCAGCAACACAAGCTCTTGCTGCTCCTCACCGGCCATTCCCAGCGCATCTACAGCACCACAGACATCGGGGCTCCGGGCTTTCCCTGACCAACAGGCCTTCGACGTTTACCACCAGCTGCACCTGGGCGCCCACTGAAAAAAAACCCTGAAAAATCAAAAACGTCGGACGATTGCTCCCACACCAAAAGCGCCAGCAACTCAAGCTCTTGCTGCTCCTCACCGCCCATTCCCAGCGCATCTACAGCACCACAGACATCGCGGCTCTGGGCTTTCCCTGACGAACGGGGCTTGGACATTTACCACCAGCTGCACCTGGTTACCCACTGAAAAAAAACCCTGAAAAATCACAAATGTCGGACGATTCCTGCCACACCTTAAATGCCAGCCTGTCAAGCTCTTGCTGCTACTCACCGGCCATTCCCAGCTCATCTACAGCACCACAGACATCGCGGCTCCGGGCTTTCCCTGACCAACAGGGCTTCGACGTTTACCACCCGCTGCACCTGGGCGCCCACTTAAAAAAATAAACGAAAAATCACAAACGTCGGACGATTGCTCCCACACCGAAAGTGCCAGCCAGTCAAGCTCTTGCTGCTCCTCACCGGCCATTGGCAGCGCATCTACAGCACCACAGACATCGCGGCTCCGGGCTTTCCCTGACCAACAGGGCTTCGACATTTACCACCAGCTGCACCTGGGAGCCCACTGAAATAAAACCCCGAAAAATCACGAACGTCGGACGATTGCTCCCACAACGAAAGTGCCAGCCTGTCAAGGTCTTGCTGCTCCTCACCGGCCATTGGCAGCGCATCTACAGCACCACAGACATCGGAGCTCCGGGCTTTCCCTGACCAACAGGGCTTCGACGTTTACCACTCGCTGCACCTGGGCTCCCACTGAAAAGAACCCCGAAAAATCACGAACGTCGGACGATTGCTCCCACACCGAAAGTGCCAGCAACACAAGCTCTTGCTGCTCCTCACCGGCCATTCCCAGCGCATCTACAGCACCACAGACATCGGCGCTCTACGCTTTCCCTGACGAACAGGGCTTCGACGTTTACCACCAGCTGAACCTGGGCGCCCACTGGAAAAAAAACCCGAAAAATCACGAAGGTCGGACGAATGTTCCCACATTGAAAGTGCCAGCCAGTCAAGCTCTTGCTGCTCCTCACCGGCCATTGGCAGCGCATCTACAGCACCACAGACATCGCGGCTCCGGGCTTTCCCTGACCATCAGGGCTTCGACATTTACCACCAGCTGAACCTGGGCCCCCACTGAAATAAAACCCCGAAAAATCACGAACGTCGGACGATTGCTCCCACAACGAAAGTGCCAGCAACTCAAGCTCTTGCTGCTACTCACCGGACCTTGGCAGCGCATCTACAGCACCACAGACATCGGGGCTCCGGGCTTTCCCTGACCAACAGGGCTTCGACATTTACCACCAGCTGAACCTGGGCGCCCACTGAAAGTAAAACCCCGAAAAATCACGAACGTCGGACGATTGCTCCCACAACGAAAGTGCCAGCCAGTCAAGCTCTTGCTGCTCCTCACCGGCCATTGGCAGCGCATCTACAGCACCACAGACATCGGGGCTCCGGGCTTTCCCTGACCAACAGGGCTTCGACGTTTACCACCAGCTGAACCTGGGCGCCCACTGAAAGTAAAACCCCGAAAAATCACGAACATCGGACGATTGCTCCCACACCGAAAGTGCCAGCAACACAAGCTCTTGCTGCTCCTCACCGCCCATTCCCAGCGCATCTACAGCACCACAGACATCGGGGCTCCGGGCTTTCCCTGACCAACAGGGCTTCGACGTTTACCACCAGCTGCACCTGGGCGCCCACTGAAAAAAATAAACGAAAAATCATGAACATCGGACGATTGCTCCCACACCGAAAGTGCCAGCAACTCAAGCTCTTGCTGCTACTCACCGCCCATTGGCAGGGCATCTACAGCACCACAGACATCGGGGCTCCGAGCTTTCCCTGACCAACAGGGCTTCAACGTTTACCACCAGCTGCACCTGGGCGCCCACTGAAAAAAACCCCAAAAATCACGAACGTCGGACGATTGCTCCCACACCGAAAGTGCCACCCAGTCAAGCTCTTGCTGCTCCTCACCGGCCATTGGCAGTGCATCTACAGCACCACAGACATCGGGGCTCCGGGCTTTCCCTGACCAACAGGGCTTCGACATTTACCACCAGCTGCACCTGGGCGCCCACTGAAATAAAACCCCGAATAATCACAAACATCGGACTATTGCTCCCACACCAAAAGTGCCAGCCAGTCAAGCTCTTGCTGCTCCTCACCGGCCATTCCCAGCGCATCTACAGCACCACAGACATCGGGGCTCCGGGCTTTCCCTGACCAACAGGGCTTCGACGTTTACCACCCGCTGCACCTGGGCGCCCACGGAAAAAAAACCCCGAAAAATCACGAACGTCGGACGATTCCTCCCACACCGAAAGTGCCAGCAACTCAAGCTCTTGCTGCTACTCACCGGACTTTGGCAGTGCATCTACAGCACCACAGACATCGGGGTTCTGCGCTTTCCCTGACCAACAGGGCTTCAACGTTTACCACCCGCTGCACCTGGGCGCCCACTGAAATAAAACCCCGAAAAATCACGAACGTCCGACGATTGCTCCCACACCCAAAGTGCCAGCCAGTCAAGCTCTTGCTGCTCCTCACCGGCCATTGGCAGCGCATCTACAGCACCACAGACATCGGGGCTCCGGGCTTTCCCTGACCAACAGGGCTTCGACATTTACCACCAGCTGCACCTGGGCGCCCACTGAAATAAAACCCCGAAAAATCACGAACGTCGGACGATTGCTCCCACACCAAAAGTGCCAGCAACTCAAGCTCTTGCTGCTACTCACCGGACTTTGGCAGTGCATCTACAGCACCACAGACATCGGGGCTCCGGGCTTTCCCTGACCAACAGGGCTTCGACATTTACCACCAGCTGCACCTGGGCGCCCACTGAAATAAAACCCCGAAAAATCACGAACGTCGGACGATTGCTCCCACACCAAAAGTGCCAGCAACTCAAGCTCTTGCTGCTACTCACCGGACTTTGGCAGTGCATCTACAGCACCACAGACATCGGTGCTCCGGGCTTTCCCTGACCAACAGGGCTTCGACATTTACCACCAGCTGCACCTGGGCGCCCACTGAAATAAAACCCCGAAAAATCACGAACATCGCACGATTGCTCCCACACCGAAAGTGCCAGCAAATCAAGCTCTTGCTGCTCCTCACCGGCCATTCCCAGCGCATCTACAGCACCACAGACATCGCGGCTCCGGGCTTTCCCTGACCAACAGGGCTTCGACATTTACCACCAGCTGCACCTGGTTACACACTGAAAAAAAACCCTGAAAAATCACAAACGTCGGACGATTGCTCCCACACCGAAAGTGCCAGCAACTCAAGCTCTTGCTGCTCCTCACCGGCCATTGGCAGCGCAACTACAGCACCACAGACATCGGGGCTCCGGGCTTTCCCTGACCAACAGGGCTTCGACATTTACCACCAGCTGCACCTGGTCACCCACTGAAATAAAACCCCCAAAAATCACGAACGTCGGACGATTGCTCCCACACCCAAAGTGCCAGCCAGTCAAGCTCTTGCTGCTCCTCACCGGACTTTGGCAGTGCATCTACAGCACCACAGACATCGGGGCTCCGGGCTTTCCCTGACCAACAGGGCTTCGACGTTTACCACCCGCTGCACCTGGGCGCCCACGGAAAAAAAACCCCGAAAAATCACGAACGTCGGACGATTCCTCCCACACCGAAAGTGCCAGCAACTCAAGCTCTTGCTGCTACTCACCGGACTTTGGCAGTGCATCTACAGCACCACAGACATCGGGGTTCTGCGCTTTCCCTGACCAACAGGGCTTCAACGTTTACCACCCGCTGCACCTGGGCGCCCACTGAAATAAAACCCCGAAAAATCACGAACGTCCGACGATTGATCCCACACCCAAAGTGCCAGCCAGTCAAGCTCTTGCTGCTCCTCACCGGCCATTGGCAGCGCATCTACAGCACCACAGACATCGGGGCTCCGGGCTTTCCCTGACCAACAGGGCTTCGACATTTACCACCAGCTGCACCTGGGCGCCCACTGAAATAAAACCCCGAAAAATCACGAACGTCGGACGATTGCTCCCACACCAAAAGTGCCAGCAACTCAAGCTCTTGCTGCTACTCACCGGACTTTGGCAGTGCATCTACAGCACCACAGACATCGGTGCTCCGGACTTTCCCTGATCAACTGGGCTTCGACGTTTACCACCAGCTGCACCTGGGCGCCCACTGAAATAAAAACCCGAAAAATCACGAACGTCGGACGATTGCTCCCACACCGAAAGTGCCAGCAACTCAAGCTCTTGCTGCTACTCACCGGACTTTGGGAGTGCATCTACAGCACCACAGACATCGGGGTTCTACGCTTTCCCTGACCAAGAGGGCTTCGACATTTACCATCAGCTGCACCTGGGCGCCCACTGAAAAAAATAAACGAAAAATCATGAACATCGCACGATTGCTCCCACACCGAAAGTGCCAGCCAGTCAAGCTCTTGCTGCTCCTCACCGGCCATTCCCAGCGCATCTACAGCACCACAGACATCGGGGCTCCGGGCTTTCCCTGACCAACAGGGCTTCGACGTTTACCACCAGCTGAACCTGGGCGCCCACTGAAATAAAACCCCCAAAAATCACGAACGTCGGACGATTGTTCCCACATTGAAAGTGCCAGCCAGTCAAGCTCTTGCTGCTCCTCACCGGCCATTCGCAGCGCATCTACAGCACCACAGACATCGGGGCTCTGGGCTTTCCCTGACCAACAGGGCTTCGACGTTTACCACCAGATGAACCTGGGCGCCCACTGAAAAAAATAAACGAAAAATCACGAACATCGGACGATTGCTCCCACACCGAAAGTGCCAGACAGTCAAGCTCTTGCTGCTACTCACCGCCCATTGGCAGGGCATCTACAGCACCACAGACATCGGGGCTCCGGGCTTTCCCTGACCAACAGGGCTTCAACGTTTACCACCAGCGGCACCTGGGCGCCCACTGAAATAAAACTCCGAAAAATCACGAACGTCGGACGATTGCTCCCACACCGAAAGTGCCAGCAACTCAAGCTCTTGCTGCTCCTCACCGGACTTTGGCAGCACATCTACAGCACCACAGACATCGGGGCTCCGGGCTTTCCCTGACCAACAGGCCTTCGACGTTTACCACCAGCTGAACCTGGGCGCCCACTGAAAAAAAACCCTGAAAAATGACGAACGTCGGACGATTGCTCCCACACCAAAAGTGCCAGACAGTCAAGCTCTAGCTGCTGAACACCGGCCATTCCCAGCGCATCTACAGCACCACAGACATCGGGGCTCCGGGCTTTCCCTGACCAACAGGGCTTCGACATTTACCACCAGCTGCACCTGGGCGCCCACTGAAATAAAACCCCCAAAAATCACGAACGTCGGACGATTCCTCCCACACCGAAAGTGCCAGCCAGTCAAGCTCTTGCTGCTCCTCACCGGACTTTGGCAGTGCATCTACAGCACCACAGACATCGGGGCTCCGGGCTTTCCCTGACCAACAGGGCTTCGACGTTTACCACCAGCTGCACCTGGGCGCCCACTGAAAAAAAACCCCGAATAATCACAAACATCGGACGATTGCTCCCACACCAAAAGTGCCAGACAGTCAACCTCTTGCTGCTCCTCACCGGCCATTGGCAGCGCATCTACAGCACCACAGACATCGGGGCTCCGGGCTTTCCCTGACCAACAGGGCTTCGACGTTTACCACCAGCTGAACCTGGGTGCCCACTGAAAAAAACCCCGAAAAATCACGAACGTCGGACGATTGCTCCCACACCAGAAGTGCCAGCCAGTCAAGCTCTTGCTGCTCCTCACCGGCCATTGGCAGCGCATCTACAGCACCACAGACATCGGGGCTCCGGGCTTTCCCTGACCAACAGGGCTTCGACATTTACCACCAGCTGCACCTAGTTGGCCACTGAAAAAAAACCCTGAAAAATCAAAAACGTCGGACAATTGATCCAACACCGAAAGTGCCAGCCAGTCAAGCTCTTGCTGCTCCTCACCGGCCATTGGCAGTGCATCTACAGCACCACAGACATCGGAGCTCCGGGCTTTACCTGACCAACAGGGCTTCGACGTTTACCACTCGCTGCACCTGGGCTCCCACTGAAAAGAACCCCGAAAAATCACGAACGTCGGACGATTGCTCCCACACCGAAAGTGCCAGCAACACAAGCTCTTTCTGCTCCTCACCGGCCATTCCCAGCGCATCTACAGCACCACAGACATCGGGGCTCCGGGCTTTCCCTGACCAACAGGGCTTCGACGTTTACCACCAGCTGAACCTGGGCGCCCACTGGAAAAAAAACCCGAAAAATCACGAACGTCGGACGATTGTTCCCACATTGAAAGTGCCAGCCAGTCAAGCTCTTGCTGCTCCTCACCGGCCATTCCCAGCGCATCTACAGCACCACAGATATCGGGGTTCTGCGCTTTCCCTGACCAACAGGGCTTCGACGTTTACCACCAGCTGAACCTGGGCGCCCGCTGAAAAAAATAAAAGAAAAATCACGAACATCGGACGATTGCTCCCACACCGAAAGTGCCAGCCAGTCAAGCTCTTGCTGCTCCTCACCGGCCATTGGCAGCTCATCTACAGCACCACAGACATCGGGGCTCCGGGCTTTCCCTGACCAACAGGGCTTCGACGTTTACCACCAGCTGAACCTGGGCGCCCACTGAAAGTAAAACCCCGAAAAATCACGAACGTCGGACGATTGCTCCCACAACGAAAGTGCCAGCAACTCAAGCTCTTGCTGCTCCTCACCGCCCATTCCCAGCGCATCTACAGCACCACAGACATCGGGGCTCTGGGCTTTCCCTGACCAACAGGGCTTCGACGTTTACCACCAGCTGCACCTGGTTACCCACTGAAAAAAAACCCTGAAAAATCACGAACATCGCACGATTGCTCCCACACCGAAAGTGCCAGCAACTCAAGCTCTTGCTGCTCCTCACCGGCCATTCCCAGCGCATCTACAGCACCACAGACATCGGGGCTCCGGGCTTTCCCTGACCAACAGGGCTTCGACGTTTACCACCAGCTGCACCTGGGCGCCCACTAAAAAAAATAAAAGAAAAATCACGAACATCGGACGATTGCTCCCACACCAAAAGTGCCAGCAACTCAAGCTCTTGCTGCTCCTCACCGGACTTTGGCAGCGCATCTACAGCACCACAGACATCGGGGCTCCGGGCTTTCACTGACCAACAGGGCTTCGACGTTTACCACCAGCTGCACCTGGGCGCCCACTGAAATAAAACCCCGAAAAATCACGAACGTCGGACGATTGCTCCCACACTGAAAGTGCCAGCCAGTCAAGCTCTTGCTGCTCCTCACCGGCCATTCCCAGCGCATCTACAGCACCACAGACATCGGCGCTCCGGGCTTTCCCTGACCAACAGGGCTTCGACATTTACCACCAGCTGAACCTGGGCTCCCACTGAAATAAAACCCCCAAAAATCACGAACGTCGGACGATTGCTCCCACACCGAAAGTGCCAGCCAGTCAAGCTCTTGCTGCTCCTCACCGGACTTTGGCAGTGCATCTACAGCACCACAGACATCGGGGCTCCGGGCTTTCCCTGACCAACAGGGCTTCAACATTTACCACCAGCTGCACCTGGGCGCCCACTGAAATAAAACCCCGAAAAATCAAAAACGTCGGACGATTGCTCCCACAACGAAAGTGGCAGCAACTCAAGCTCTTGCTCCTACTCACCGGACTTTGGCAGCGCATCTACAGCACCACAGACATCGGGGCTCTGGGCTTTCCCTGACCAACAGGGCTTCGACGTTTACCACCAGCTGCACCTGGGCGCCCACTGAAAAAAAAACCCCGAAAAATCACGAACGTCGGACGATTGTTCCCACACCGAAAGTGCCAGCAACACAAGCTCTTGCTGCTCCTCACCGGCCATTCCCAGCGCATCTACAGCACCACAGACATCGGGGCTCCGGGCTTTCCCTGACCAACAGGCCTTCGACATTTACCACCAGCTGCACCTGGTTACCCACTGAAAAAAAACCCTGAAAAATCAAAAACGTCGGACGATTGCTCCCACACCAAAAGCGCCAGCAACTCAAGCTCTTGCTGCTCCTCACCGCCCATTCCCAGCGCATCTACAGCACCACAGACATCGCGGCTCTGGGCTTTCCCTGACGAACGGGGCTTGGACATTTACCACCAGCTGCACCTGGTTACCCACTGAAAAAAAACCCTGAAAAATCACAAATGTCGGACGATTCCTGCCACACCTTAAATGCCAGCCTGTCAAGCTCTTGCTGCTACTCACCGGCCATTCCCAGCTCATCTACAGCACCACAGACATCGCGGCTCCGGGCTTTCCCTGACCAACAGGGCTTCGACGTTTACCACCCGCTGCACCTGGGCGCCCACTTAAAAAAATAAACGAAAAATCACAAACGTCGGACGATTGCTCCCACACCGAAAGTGCCAGCCAGTCAAGCTCTTGCTGCTCCTCACCGGCCATTGGCAGCGCATCTACAGCACCACAGACATCGCGGCTCCGGGCTTTCCCTGACCAACAGGGCTTCGACATTTACCACCAGCTGCACCTGGGAGCCCACTGAAATAAAACCCCGAAAAATCACGAACGTCGGACGATTGCTCCCACAACGAAAGTGCCAGCCTGTCAAGGTCTTGCTGCTCCTCACCGGCCATTGGCAGCGCATCTACAGCACCACAGACATCGGAGCTCCGGGCTTTCCCTGACCAACAGGGCTTCGACGTTTACCACTCGCTGCACCTGGGCTCCCACTGAAAAGAACCCCGAAAAATCACGAACGTCGGACGATTGCTCCCACACCGAAAGTGCCAGCAACACAAGCTCTTGCTGCTCCTCACCGGCCATTCCCAGCGCATCTACAGCACCACAGACATCGGCGCTCTACGCTTTCCCTGACGAACAGGGCTTCGACGTTTACCACCAGCTGAACCTGGGCGCCCACTGGAAAAAAAACCCGAAAAATCACGAAGGTCGGACGAATGTTCCCACATTGAAAGTGCCAGCCAGTCAAGCTCTTGCTGCTCCTCACCGGCCATTGGCAGCGCATCTACAGCACCACAGACATCGCGGCTCCGGGCTTTCCCTGACCATCAGGGCTTCGACATTTACCACCAGCTGAACCTGGGCCCCCACTGAAATAAAACCCCGAAAAATCACGAACGTCGGACGATTGCTCCCACAACGAAAGTGCCAGCAACTCAAGCTCTTGCTGCTACTCACCGGACCTTGGCAGCGCATCTACAGCACCACAGACATCGGGGCTCCGGGCTTTCCCTGACCAACAGGGCTTCGACGTTTACCACCAGCTGAACCTGGGCGCCCACTGAAAGTAAAACCCCGAAAAATCACGAACGTCGGACGATTGCTCCCACAACGAAAGTGCCAGCCAGTCAAGCTCTTGCTGCTCCTCACCGGCCATTGGCAGCGCATCTACAGCACCACAGACATCGGGGCTCCGGGCTTTCCCTGACCAACAGGGCTTCGACGTTTACCACCAGCTGAACCTGGGCGCCCACTGAAAGTAAAACCCCGAAAAATCACGAACATCGGACGATTGCTCCCACACCGAAAGTGCCAGCAACACAAGCTCTTGCTGCTCCTCACCGCCCATTCCCAGCGCATCTACAGCACCACAGACATCGGGGCTCCGGGCTTTCCCTGAACAACAGGGCTTCGACGTTTACCACCAGCTGCACCTGGGCGCCCACTGAAAAAAATAAACGAAAAATCATGAACATCGGACGATTGCTCCCACACCGAAAGTGCCAGCAACTCAAGCTCTTGCTGCTACTCACCGCCCATTGGCAGGGCATCTACAGCACCACAGACATCGGGGCTCCGAGCTTTCCCTGACCAACAGGGCTTCAACGTTTACCACCAGCTGCACCTGGGCGCCCACTGAAAAAAACCCCAAAAATCACGAACGTCGGACGATTGCTCCCACACCGAAAGTGCCACCCAGTCAAGCTCTTGCTGCTCCTCACCGGCCATTGGCAGTGCATCTACAGCACCACAGACATCGGGGCTCCGGGCTTTCCCTGACCAACAGGGCTTCGACATTTACCACCAGCTGCACCTGGGCGCCCACTGAAATAAAACTCCGAAAAATCACGAACGTCGGACGATTGCTCCCACAACGAAAGTGCCAGCAACACAAGCTCTTGCTGCTCCTCACCGGACTTTGGCAGCGCATCTACAGCACCACAGACATCGCGGCTCCGGGCTTTCCCTGACCAACAGGGCTTCGACGTTTACCACCAGCTGCACCTGGGCGCCCACTAAAAAAAATAAAAGAAAAATCACGAACATCGGACGATTGCTCCCACACCAAAAGTGCCAGCAACTCAAGCTCTTGCTGCTCCTCACCGGACTTTGGCAGCGCATCTACAGCACCACAGACATCGGGGCTCCGGGCTTTCCCTGACCAACAGGGCTTCGACGTTTACCACCAGCTGCACCTGGGCGCCCACTGAAATAAAACCCCGAAAAATCACGAACGTCGGACGATTGCTCCCACACTGAAAGTGCCAGCCAGTCAAGCTCTTGCTGCTCCTCACCGGCCATTCCCAGCGCATCTACAGCACCACAGACATCGGCGCTCCGGGCTTTCCCTGACCAACAGGGCTTCGACATTTACCACCAGCTGAACCTGGGCTCCCACTGAAATAAAACCCCCAAAAATCACGAACGTCGGACGATTGCTCCCACACCCAAAGTGCCAGCCAGTCAAGCTCTTGCTGCTCCTCACCGGACTTTGGCAGTGCATCTACAGCACCACAGACATCGGGGCTCCGGGCTTTCCCTGACCAACAGGGCTTCGACATTTACCACCAGCTGCACCTGGGCGCCCACTGAAATAAAACCCCGAAAAATCACGAACGTCGGACGATTGCTCCCACAACGAAAGTGCCAGCAACTCAAGCTCTTGCTCCTACTCACCGGACTTTGGCAGCGCATCTACAGCACCACAGACATCGGGGCTCTGGGCTTTCCCTGACCAACAGGCCTTCGACGTTTACCACCAGCTGCACCTGGGCGCCCACTGAAAAAAAACCCCGAAAAATCACGAACGTCGGACGATTGTTCCCACACCGAAAGTGCCAGCAACACAAGCTCTTGCTGCTCCTCACCGGCCATTCCCAGCGCATCTACAGCACCACAGACATCGGGGCTCCGGGCTTTCCCTGACCAACAGGCCTTCGACATTTACCACCAGCTGCACCTGGTTACCCACTGAAAAAAAACCCTGAAAAATCAAAAACGTCGGACGATTGCTCCCACACCAAAAGCGCCAGCAACTCAAGCTCTTGCTGCTCCTCACCGCCCATTCCCAGCGCATCTACAGCACCACAGACATCGCGGCTCTGGGCTTTCCCTGACGAACGGGGCTTGGACATTTACCACCAGCTGCACCTGGTTACCCACTGAAAAAAAACCCTGAAAAATCACAAATGTCGGACGATTCCTGCCACACCTTAAATGCCAGCCTGTCAAGCTCTTGCTGCTACTCACCGGCCATTCCCAGCTCATCTACAGCACCACAGACATCGCGGCTCCGGGCTTTCCCTGACCAACAGGGCTTCGACGTTTACCACCCGCTGCACCTGGGCGCCCACTTAAAAAAATAAACGAAAAATCACAAACGTCGGACGATTGCTCCCACACCGAAAGTGCCAGCCAGTCAAGCTCTTGCTGCTCCTCACTGGCCATTGGCAGCGCATCTACAGCACCACAGACATCGCGGCTCCGGGCTTTCCCTGACCAACAGGGCTTCGACATTTACCACCAGCTGCACCTGGGAGCCCACTGAAATAAAACCCCGAAAAATCACGAACGTCGGACGATTGCTCCCACAACGAAAGTGCCAGCCTGTCAAGGTCTTGCTGCTCCTCACCGGCCATTGGCAGCGCATCTACAGCACCACAGACATCGGAGCTCCGGGCTTTCCCTGACCAACAGGGCTTCGACGTTTACCACTCGCTGCACCTGGGCTCCCACTGAAAAGAACCCCGAAAAATCACGAACGTCGGACGATTGCTCCCACACCGAAAGTGCCAGCAACACAAGCTCTTGCTGCTCCTCACCGGCCATTGGCAGCGCATCTACAGCACCACGGACATCGGCGCTCTACGCTTTCCCTGACGAACAGGGCTTCGACGTTTACCACCAGCTGAACCTGGGCGCCCACTGGAAAAAAAACCCGAAAAATCACGAACGTCGGACGAATGTTCCCACATTGAAAGTGCCAGCCAGTCAAGCTCTTGCTGCTCCTCACCGGCCATTGGCAGCGCATCTACAGCACCACAGACATCGCGGCTCCGGGCTTTCCCTGACCATCAGGGCTTCGACATTTACCACCAGCTGAACCTGGGCGCCCACTGAAATAAAACCCCGAAAAATCACGAACGTCGGACGATTGCTCCCACAACGAAAGTGCCAGCAACTCAAGCTCTTGCTGCTACTCACCGGACCTTGGCAGCGCATCTACAGCACCACAGACATCGGGGCTCCGGGCTTTCCCTGACCAACAGGGCTTCGACGTTTACCACCAGCTGAACCTGGGCGCCCACTGAAAGTAAAACCCCGAAAAATCACGAACGTCGGACGATTGCTCCCACACCGAAAGTGCCAGCCAGTCAAGCTCTTGCTGCTCCTGACCGGCCATTGGCAGCGCATCTACAGCACCACAGACATCGGGGCTCCGGGCTTTCCCTGACCAACAGGGCTTCGACGTTTACCACCAGCTGAACCTGGGCGCCCACTGAAAGTAAAACCCCGAAAAATCACGAACATCGGACGATTGCTCCCACACCGAAAGTGCCAGCAACACAAGCTCTTGCTGCTCCTCACCGCCCATTCCCAGCGCATCTACAGCACCACAGACATCGGGGCTCCGGGCTTTCCCTGACCAACAGGGCTTCGACGTTTACCACCAGCTGCACCTGGGCGCCCACTGAAAAAAATAAACGAAAAATCATGAACATCGGACGATTGCTCCCACACCGAAAGTGCCAGCAACTCAAGCTCTTGCTGCTACTCACCGCCCATTGGCAGGGCATCTACAGCACCACAGACATCGGGGCTCCGAGCTTTCCCTGACCAACAGGGCTTCAACGTTTACCACCAGCTGCACCTGGGCGCCCACTGAAAAAAACCCCAAAAATCACGAACGTCGGACGATTGCTCCCACACCGAAAGTGCCACCCAGTCAAGCTCTTGCTGCTCCTCACCGGCCATTGGCAGTGCATCTACAGCACCACAGACATCGGGGCTCCGGGCTTTCCCTGACCAACAGGGCTTCGACATTTACCACCAGCTGCACCTGGTTACCCACTGAAAAAAAACCCTGAAAAATCAAAAACGTCGGACGATTGCTCCCACACTGAAAGTGTGGGCAACTCAAGCTCTTGCTGCTCCTCACCGGCTATTGGCAGCGCATCTACAGCACCACAGACATCGGGGCTCCGGGCTTTCCCTGACCAACAGGGCTTCGACGTTTACCACCAGATGAACCTGGGCGCCCACTGAAAGTAAAACCCCGAAGAATCACGAACGTCGGACGATTGCTCCCACACCAAAAGTGCCAGCCAGTCAAGCTCTTGCTGCTCCTCACCGCCCATTCCTAGCGCATCTACAGCACCACAGACATCGGGGCTCCGGGCTTTCCCTGACCAACAGGGCTTCGACGTTTACCACCAGCTGAACCTGGGCGCCCAGTGAATAAAAATCCCCAAAAATCACAAACGTCCGACGATTGCTCCTACACTGAAAGTGCCAGCAACTCAAGCTCTTGCTGCTCCTCACCGCCCATTCCCAGCGCATCTACAGCACCACAGACATCGGGGCTGTGGGCTTTCCCTGACCAACAGGGCTTCGACGTTTACCACCAGCTGCACCTGTGCGCCCACTGAAAGTAAAACCCTGAAAAATCACGAACGTCGGACGATTGCTCCCACACCGAAAGTGCCAGCCAGTCAAGCTCTAGCTGCTGAACACCGGCCATTCCCAGCGCATCTACAGCACCACAGACATCGGGGCTCCGGGCTTTCCCTGACCAACAGGGCTTCGACATTTACCACCAGCTGCACCTCGGCTCCCACTGAAAAGAACCCCGAAAAATCACGAACGTCGGACGATTGCTCCCACACCAAAAGTGCCAGACAGTCAAGCTCTAGCTGCTGAACACCGGCCATTCCCAGCGCATCTACAGCACCACAGACATCGGGACTCCGGGCTTTCCCTGACCAACAGGGCTTAGAAGTTTACCACCAGCTGAACCTGGGCGCCCACTGAAATAGAACCCCGAAAAATCACGAACGTCGGACGATTCCTCCCTCACCGAAAGTGCCAGCAACTCAAGCTCTTGCTGCTACTCACCGGACTTTGGCAGTGCATCTACAGCACCACAGACATCGGGGTTCTGCGCTTTCCCTGAACAACAGGGCTTCAACGTTTACCACCAGCTGAACCTGGGCGCCCACTGAAAAAAATAAACGAAAAATCACGAACATCGCACGTTTGCTCCCACACCGAAAGTGCCAGCCAGTCAAGCTCTTGCTGCTCCTCACCGGCCATTCCCAGCGCATCTACAGCACCACAGACATCGGGGCTCCGGGCTTTCCCTGACCAACAGGCCTTCGACGTTTACCACTCGCTGAACCTGGGCTCCCACTGAAAAGAACCCCGAAAAATCACGAACGTCGGACGATTGCTCCCACACCAAAAGTGCCAGCCAGTCAACCTCTTGCTGCTCCTCACCGGCCATTCCCAGCGCATCTACAGCACCACAGACATCGGGGCTCCGGGCTTTCCCTGACCAACAGGGCTTCGACGTTTACCACCAGCTGAACCTGGGAGCCCAGTGAAATAAAACCCCGAAAAATCACGAACGTCGGACGATTCCTCCCACACCGAAAGTGCCAGCAACTCAAGCTCTTGCTGCTCCTCACCGGCCATTCCCAGCGCATCTACAGCACCACAGACATCGGGGCTCTGGGCTTTCCCTGACCAACAGGCCTTCGACGTTTACCACCAGCTGCACCTGGGCTCCCACTGAAAAGAACCCCGAAAAATCACGAACGTCGGACGATTGCTCCCACACCAAAAGTGCCAGCCTGTCAAGCTCTAGCTGCTGAACACCGGCCATTCCCAGCGCATCTACAGCACCACAGACATCGGGGCTCCGGGCTTTCCCTGACCAACTGGGCTTCGACGATTACCACCAGCTGAACCTGGGCGCCCACTGAAATAAAACCCCGAAAAATCACGAACGTCCGACGATTGCTCCCACACCCAAAGTGCCAGCCAGTCAAGCTCTTGCTGCTCCTCAGCGGCGATTGGCAGCACATCTACAGCACCACAGACATCGGGGCTCCGGGCTTTCCCTGACCAACAGGGCTTCGACGTTTACCACCAGCTGAACCTGGGCGCCCACTGGACAAAAAACCCGAAAAATCACGAACGTCGGACGATTGCTCCCACAACGAAAGTGCCAGCAACTCAAGCTCTTGCTGCTCCTCACCGGCCATTGGCAGCACATCTACAGCACCACAGACATCGGGACTCCGGGCTTTCCCTGACCATCAGGGCTTCGACGTTTACCACCAGCTGCACCTGGGCTCCCACTGAAATAAAACCCCGAAAAATCACGAACGTCGGACGATTGCTCCCACAACGAAACTGCCAGCAACTCAAGCTCTTGCTGCTACTCACCGGACTTTGGTAGTGCATCTACAGCACCACAGACATCGGGGCTCCAGGCTTTCCCTGACGAACAGCGTTCGACGTTTACCACCAGCTGCACCTGGGCGCCCACTGAAAAAAATAAACGAAAAATCATGAATATCGGACGATTGCTCCCACACCGAAACTGCCAGCAACTCAAGCTCTTGCTGCTACTCACTGCCCATTGGCAGGGCATCTACAGCACCACAGACATCGGGGCTCCGAGCTTTCCCTGACCAACTGGGCTTCAACGTTTACCACCCGCTGCACCTGGGCGCCCACTGAAAAAAATAAACGAAAAATCACAAACGTCGGACGATTGCTCCCACACCGAAAGTGCCAGCCAGTCAAGCTCTTGCTGCTCCTCACCGGCCATTGGCAGCGCATCTACAGCACCACAGACATCGCGGCTCCGGGCTTTCCCTGACCAACAGGGCTTCGACATTTACCACCAGCTGCACCTGGGAGCCCACTGAAATAAAACCCCGAAAAATCACGAACGTCAGACGATTGCTCCCACAACGAAAGTGCCAGCCTGTCAAGGTCTTGCTGCTCCTCACCGGCCATTGGCAGCGCATCTACAGCACCACAGACATCGGAGCTCCGGGCTTTCCCTGACCAACAGGGCTTCGACGTTTACCACTCGCTGCACCTGGGCTCCCACTGAAAAGAACCCCGAAAAATCACGAACGTCGGACGATTGCTCCCACACCGAAAGTGCCAGCAACACAAGCTCTTGCTGCTCCTCACCGGCCATTCCCAGCACATCTACAGCACCACAGACATCGGGGCTCCGGGCTTTCCCTGACGAACAGGGCTTCGACGTTTACCACCAGCTGAACCTGGGCGCCCACTGGAAAAAAAACCCGAAAAATCACGAACATCGGATGAATCTTCCCACATTGAAAGTGCCAGCCAGTCAAGCTCTTGCTGCTCCTCACCGGCCATTGGCAGCGCATCTACAGCACCACAGACATCGCGGCTCCGGGCTTTCCCTGACCAACAGGGCTTCGACGTTTACCACCAGCTGCACCTGGGCTCCCACTGAAATAAAACCCCGAAAAATCACGAACGTCGGACGATTGCTCCCACAACGAAAGTGCCAGCCAGTCAAGCTCTTGCTGCTCCTCACCGGCCATTGGCAGCGCATCTACAGCACCACAGACATCGGGGCTCCGGGCTTTCCCTGACCAACAGGGCTTCGACGTTTACCACCAGCTGAACCTGGGCGCCCACTGAAAGTAAAACCCCGAAAAATCACGAACATCGGACGATTGCTCCCACACCGAAAGTGCCAGCAACACAAGCTCTTGCTGCTCCTCACCGCCCATTCCCAGCGCATCTACAGCACCACAGACATCGGGGCTCCGGGCTTTCCCTGACGAACAGGGCTTCGACGTTTACCACCAGCTGCACCTGGGCGCCCACTGAAAAAAATAAACGAAAAATCATGAACATCGGACGATTGCTCCCACACCGAAAGTGCCAGCAACTCAAGCTCTTGCTGCTACTCACCGCCCATTGGCAGCGCATCTACAGCACCACAGACATCGGGGCTCCGGGCTTTCCCTGACCAACAGGGCTTCGACATTTACCACCAGCTGCACCTGGGCGCCCACTGAAATAAAACTCCGAAAAATCACGAACGCCGGACGATTGCTCCCACAACGAAAGTGCCAGCAACTCAAGGTCCTGCTGCTACTCACCGGACTTTGGCAGCGCATCTACAGCACCACAGACATCGCGGCTCCGGGCTTTCCCTGACCAACAGGGCTTCGACGTTTACCACCCGCTGAACCTGGGCGCCCACTGAAAAAAATTAAAGAAAAATCACGAACGTCGGACGATTGCTCCCACAGCAAAAGTGCCAGCCAATGAAGCTCTTGCTGCTCCTCACCGGCCATTCCCAGCGCATCTACAGCACCACAGACATCGGGGCTCCGGGCTTTCCCTGACCAACAGGGCTTCGACATTTACCACCAGCTGCACCTGGTTACCCACTGAAAAAAAACCCTGAAAAATCAAAAACGTCGGACGATTGCTCCCACACTGAAAGTGTGGGCAACTCAAGCTCTTGCTGCTCCTCACCGGCTATTGGCAGCGCATCTACAGCACCACAGACATCGGGGCTCCGGGCTTTCCCTGACCAACAGGGCTTCGACGTTTACCACCAGCTGAACCTGGGCGCCCACTGAAAGTAAAACCCCGAAGAATCACGAACGTCGGACGATTGCTCCCACACCGAAAGTGCCAGCCAGTCAAGCTCTTGCTGCTCCTCACCGCCCATTCCCAGCGCATCTACAGCACCACAGACATCGGGGCTCCGGGCTTTCCCTGACCAACAGGGCTTCGACGTTTACCACCAGCTGAACCTGGGCGCCCAGTGAATAAAAATGCCCAAAAATCACAAACGTCCGACGATTGCTCCTACACTAAAAGTGCCAGCAACTCAAGCTCTTGCTGCTCCTCACCGGACTTTGGCAGTGCATCTACAGCACCACAGACATCGGGGTTCTGCGCTTTCCCTGAACAACAGGGCTTCAACGTTTACCACCAGCTGAACCTGGGCGCCCACTGAAAAAAATAAACGAAAAATCACGAACATCGCACGTTTGCTCCCACACCGAAAGTGCCAGCCAGTCAAGCTCTTGCTGCTCCTCACCGGCCATTCCCAGCGCATCTACAGCACCACAGACATCGGGGCTCCGGGCTTTCCCTGACCAACAGGCCTTCGACGTTTACCACTCGCTGAACCTGGGCTCCCACTGAAAAGAACCCCGAAAAATCACGAACGTCGGACGATTGCTCCCACACCAAAAGTGCCAGCCAGTCAACCTCTTGCTGCTCCTCACCGGCCATTGGCAGCGCATCTACAGCACCACAGACATCGGGGCTCCGGGCTTTCCCTGACCAACAGGGCTTCGACGTTTACCACCAGCTGAACCTGGGAGCCCAGTGAAATAAAACCCCGAAAAATCACGAACGTCGGACGATTCCTCCCACACCGAAAGTGCCAGCAACTCAAGCTCTTGCTGCTCCTCACCGGCCATTCCCAGCGCATCTACAGCACCACAGACATCGGGGCTCTGGGCTTTCCCTGACCAACAGGCCTTCGACGTTTACCACCAGCTGCACCTGGGCTCCCACTGAAAAGAACCCCGAAAAATCACGAACGTCGGACGATTGCTCCCACACCAAAAGTGCCAGACAGTCAAGCTCTAGCTGCTGAACACCGGCCATTCCCAGCGCATCTACAGCACCACAGACATCGGGGTTCTGCGCTTTCCCTGACCAACTGGGCTTCGACGATTACCACCAGCTGAACCTGGGCGCCCACTGAAATAAAACCCCGAAAAATCACGAACGTCCGACGATTGCTCCCACACCCAAAGTGCCCGCCAGTCAAGCTCTTGCTGCTCCTCAGCGGCGATTGGCAGCACATCTACAGCACCACAGACATCGGGGCTCCGGGCTTTCCCTGACCAACAGGGCTTCGACGTTTACCACCAGCTGAACCTGGGCGCCCACTGGACAAAAAACCCGAAAAATCACGAACGTCGGACGATTGCTCCCACAACGAAAGTGCCAGCAACTCAAGCTCTTGCTGCTCCTCACCGGCCATTGGCAGCACATCTACAGCACCACAGACATCGGGGCTCCGGGCTTTCCCTGACCATCAGGGCTTCGACATTTACCACCAGCTGCACCTGGGCGCCCACTGAAATAAAACCCCGAAAAATCACGAACGTCGGACGATTGCTCCCACAACGAAACTGCCAGCAACTCAAGCTCTTGCTGCTACTCACCGGACTTTGGCAGTGCATCTACAGCACCACAGACATCGGGGCTCCAGGCTTTCCCTGACGAACAGCGTTCGACGTTTACCACCAGCTGCACCTGGGCGCCCACTGAAAAAAATAAACGAAAAATCATGAATATCGGACGATTGCTCCCACACCGAAACTGCCAGCAACTCAAGCTCTTGCTGCTACTCACCGCCCATTGGCAGGGCATCTACAGCACCACAGACATCGGGGCTCCGAGCTTTCCCTGACCAACTGGGCTTCAACGTTTACCACCAGCTGCACCTGGGCGCACACTGAAATAAAACTCCGAAAAATCACGAACGTCAGACGATTCCTCCCACACAGAAAGTGCCAGCAACTCAAGCTCTTGCTGCTACTCACCAGACTTTGGCAGTGCATCTACAGCACCACAGACATCGGGGCTCCGGGCTTTCCCTGACCAACAGGCCTTCGACGTTTACCACCAGCTGAACCTGGGCGCCCACTGAAAAAAATAAACTAAAAATCACGAACATCGGACGATTGCTCCCACACCGAAAGTGCCAGCAACACAAGCTCTTGCTGCTCCTCACCGCCCATTCCCAGCGCATCTACAGCACCACAGACATCGCGGCTCCGGGCTTTCCCTCACCAACAGGGCTTCGACATTTACCACCAGCTGCACCTGGTTACCCACTGAAAAAAAACCCTGAAAAATCAAAAACGTCAGACGATTGCTCCCACACTGAAAGTGCCAGCAACTCAAGCTCTTGCTGCTCCTCACCGGCCATTGGCAGCGCATCTACAGCACCACAGACATCGCGGCTCTGGGCTTTCCCTGACCAACAGGCCTTCGACATTAACCACCAGCTGCACCTAGTTGGCCACTGAAAAAAAACCCTGAAAAATCAAAAACGTCGGACAATTGATCCCACACCGAAAGTGCCAGCCAGTCAAGCTCTTGCAGTTCCTCACCGGCCACTGGCAGCTCATCTACAGCACCACAGACATCGGAGCTCCGGGCTTTCCCTGACCAACAGGCCTTCGACGTTTACCACCAGCTGCACCTGGGCTCCCACTGAAAAGAACCCCGAAAAATCACGAACGTCGGACGATTGCTCCCACAACGAAAGTGCCAGCAACTCAAGCTCTTGCTGCTACTCACCGGACTTTGGCAGTGCATCTACAGCACCACAGACATCGCGGCTCCGGGCTTTCCCTGACGAACAGGGCTTCGACGTTTACCACCAGCTGCACCTGGGCGCCCACTGAAAAAAATAAACGAAAAATCATGAATATCGGACGATTGCTCCCACACCGAAACTGCCAGCAACTCAAGCTCTTGCTGCTACTCACCGGACTTTGGCAGTGCATCTACAGCACCACAGACATCAGGGCTCCGAGCTTTCCCTGACCAACAGGGCTTCAACGTTTACCACCAGCTGCACCTGGGCGCCCACTGAAATAAAACTCCGAAAAATCACGAACGTCAGACGATTGCTCCCACAACGAAAGTGCCAGCAACTCAAGCTCTTGCTGCTACTCACCAGACTTTGGCAGTGCATCTACAGCACCACAGACATTGGGTTTCTGCGCTTTCCCTGACCAACAGGGCTTCGACATTTACCACCAGCTGAACCTGGGCGCCCACTGAAAAAAATAAACTAAAAATCACGAACATCGGACGATTATTCCCACACTGAAAGTGCCAGCAACTCAAGCTCTTGCTGCTCCTCACCGCCCATTGGCAGGGCATCTACAGCACCACAGACATCGGGGCTCCGAGCTTTCCCTGACCAACAGGGCTTCGACGTTTACCACCAGCTGCACCTGGGCGCCCACTGAAATAAAACCCTGAAAAATCACGAACGTCGGACGATTGCTCCCACACTGAAAGTGCCAGCAACTCAAGCTCTTGCTGCTACTCACCTCCCATTCCCAGCGCATCTACAGCACCACAGACATCGGGGCTCCGGGCTTTCCCTGACCAACTGGGCTTCGACGTTTACCACCAGCTGAACCTGGGCGCCCACTGAAATAAAACCCCCAAAAATCACAAACGTCGGACTATTGCTCCCACACTGAAAGTGCCAGCCAGTCAAGCTCTTGCTGCTCCTCACCGGCCATTCCCAGCGCATCTACAGCACCACAGACATCGGGGCTCCAGGCTTTCCCTGACAAACAGGGCTTCGACGTTTACCACCAGCTGCACCTGGGCGCCCACTGGAAAAAAAACCCGAAAAATCACGAACGTCAGACGATTGCTCCCACACCGAAAGTGCCAGCAACTCAAGCTCTTGCTGCTCCTCACCGGCCATTCCCAGCGCATCTACAGCACCACAGACATCGGGGCTCTGGGCTTTCCCTGACCAACAGGCCTTCGACGTTTACCACCAGCTGCACCTGGGCTCCCACTGAAAAGAACCCCGAAAAATCACGAACGTCGGACGATTGCTCCCACACCAAAAGTGCCAGCCTGTCAAGCTCTAGCTGCTGAACACCGGCCATTCCCAGCGCATCTACAGCACCACAGACATCGGGGCTCCGGGCTTTCCCTGACCAACTGGGCTTCGACGATTACCACCAGCTGAACCTGGGCGCCCACTGAAATAAAACCCCGAAAAATCACGAACGTCCGACGATTGCTCCCACACCCAAAGTGCCAGCCAGTCAAGCTCTTGCTGCTCCTCAGCGGCGATTGGCAGCACATCTACAGCACCACAGACATCGGGGCTCCGGGCTTTCCCTGACCAACAGGGCTTCGACGTTTACCACCAGCTGCACCTGGGCTCCCACTGAAATAAAACCCCGAAAAATCACGAACGTCGGACGATTGCTCCCACAACGAAACTGCCAGCAACTCAAGCTCTTGCTGCTACTCACCGGACTTTGGTAGTGCATCTACAGCACCACAGACATCGGGGCTCCAGGCTTTCCCTGACGAACAGCGTTCGACGTTTACCACCAGCTGCACCTGGGCGCCCACTGAAAAAAATAAACGAAAAATCATGAATATCGGACGATTGCTCCCACACCGAAACTGCCAGCAACTCAAGCTCTTGCTGCTACTCACTGCCCATTGGCAGGGCATCTACAGCACCACAGACATCGGGGCTCCGAGCTTTCCCTGACCAACTGGGCTTCAACGTTTACCACCCGCTGCACCTGGGCGCCCACTGAAAAAAATAAACGAAAAATCACAAACGTCGGACGATTGCTCCCACACCGAAAGTGCCAGCCAGTCAAGCTCTTGCTGCTCCTCACCGGCCATTGGCAGCGCATCTACAGCACCACAGACATCGCGGCTCCGGGCTTTCCCTGACCAACAGGGCTTCGACATTTACCACCAGCTGCACCTGGGAGCCCACTGAAATAAAACCCCGAAAAATCACGAACGTCAGACGATTGCTCCCACAACGAAAGTGCCAGCCTGTCAAGGTCTTGCTGCTCCTCACCGGCCATTGGCAGCGCATCTACAGCACCACAGACATCGGAGCTCCGGGCTTTCCCTGACCAACAGGGCTTCGACGTTTACCACTCGCTGCACCTGGGCTCCCACTGAAAAGAACCCCGAAAAATCACGAACGTCGGACGATTGCTCCCACACCGAAAGTGCCAGCAACACAAGCTCTTGCTGCTCCTCACCGGCCATTCCCAGCACATCTACAGCACCACAGACATCGGGGCTCCGGGCTTTCCCTGACGAACAGGGCTTCGACGTTTACCACCAGCTGAACCTGGGCGCCCACTGGAAAAAAAACCCGAAAAATCACGAACATCGGATGAATCTTCCCACATTGAAAGTGCCAGCCAGTCAAGCTCTTGCTGCTCCTCACCGGCCATTGGCAGCGCATCTACAGCACCACAGACATCGCGGCTCCGGGCTTTCCCTGACCAACAGGGCTTCGACGTTTACCACCAGCTGCACCTGGGCTCCCACTGAAATAAAACCCCGAAAAATCACGAACGTCGGACGATTGCTCCCACAACGAAAGTGCCAGCCAGTCAAGCTCTTGCTGCTCCTCACCGGCCATTGGCAGCGCATCTACAGCACCACAGACATCGGGGCTCCGGGCTTTCCCTGACCAACAGGGCTTCGACGTTTACCACCAGCTGAACCTGGGCGCCCACTGAAAGTAAAACCCCGAAAAATCACGAACATCGGACGATTGCTCCCACACCGAAAGTGCCAGCAACACAAGCTCTTGCTGCTCCTCACCGCCCATTCCCAGCGCATCTACAGCACCACAGACATCGGGGCTCCGGGCTTTCCCTGACGAACAGGGCTTCGACGTTTACCACCAGCTGCACCTGGGCGCCCACTGAAAAAAATAAACGAAAAATCATGAACATCGGACGATTGCTCCCACACCGAAAGTGCCAGCAACTCAAGCTCTTGCTGCTACTCACCGCCCATTGGCAGCGCATCTACAGCACCACAGACATCGGGGCTCCGGGCTTTCCCTGACCAACAGGGCTTCGACATTTACCACCAGCTGCACCTGGGCGCCCACTGAAATAAAACTCCGAAAAATCACGAACGCCGGACGATTGCTCCCACAACGAAAGTGCCAGCAACTCAAGGTCCTGCTGCTACTCACCGGACTTTGGCAGCGCATCTACAGCACCACAGACATCGCGGCTCCGGGCTTTCCCTGACCAACAGGGCTTCGACGTTTACCACCCGCTGAACCTGGGCGCCCACTGAAAAAAATTAAAGAAAAATCACGAACGTCGGACGATTGCTCCCACAGCAAAAGTGCCAGCCAATGAAGCTCTTGCTGCTCCTCACCGGCCATTCCCAGCGCATCTACAGCACCACAGACATCGGGGCTCCGGGCTTTCCCTGACCAACAGGGCTTCGACATTTACCACCAGCTGCACCTGGTTACCCACTGAAAAAAAACCCTGAAAAATCAAAAACGTCGGACGATTGCTCCCACACTGAAAGTGTGGGCAACTCAAGCTCTTGCTGCTCCTCACCGGCTATTGGCAGCGCATCTACAGCACCACAGACATCGGGGCTCCGGGCTTTCCCTGACCAACAGGGCTTCGACGTTTACCACCAGCTGAACCTGGGCGCCCACTGAAAGTAAAACCCCGAAGAATCACGAACGTCGGACGATTGCTCCCACACCAAAAGTGCCAGCCAGTCAAGCTCTTGCTGCTCCTCACCGCCCATTCCCAGCGCATCTACAGCACCACAGACATCGGGGCTCCGGGCTTTCCCTGACCAACAGGGCTTCGACGTTTACCACCAGCTGAACCTGGGCGCCCAGTGAATAAAAATGCCCAAAAATCACAAACGTCCGACGATTGCTCCTACACTGAAAGTGCCAGCAACTCAAGCTCTTGCTGCTCCTCACCGGACTTTGGCAGTGCATCTACAGCACCACAGACATCGGGGTTCTGCGCTTTCCCTGAACAACAGGGCTTCAACGTTTACCACCAGCTGAACCTGGGCGCCCACTGAAAAAAATAAACGAAAAATCACGAACATCGCACGTTTGCTCCCACACCGAAAGTGCCAGCCAGTCAAGCTCTTGCTGCTCCTCACCGGCCATTCCCAGCGCATCTACAGCACCACAGACATCGGGGCTCCGGGCTTTCCCTGACCAACAGGCCTTCGACGTTTACCACTCGCTGAACCTGGGCTCCCACTGAAAAGAACCCCGAAAAATCACGAACGTCGGACGATTGCTCCCACACCAAAAGTGCCAGCCAGTCAACCTCTTGCTGCTCCTCACCGGCCATTGGCAGCGCATCTACAGCACCACAGACATCGGGGCTCCGGGCTTTCCCTGACCAACAGGGCTTCGACGTTTACCACCAGCTGAACCTGGGAGCCCAGTGAAATAAAACCCCGAAAAATCACGAACGTCGGACGATTCCTCCCACACCGAAAGTGCCAGCAACTCAAGCTCTTGCTGCTCCTCACCGGCCATTCCCAGCGCATCTACAGCACCACAGACATCGGGGCTCTGGGCTTTCCCTGACCAACAGGCCTTCGACGTTTACCACCAGCTGCACCTGGGCTCCCACTGAAAAGAACCCCGAAAAATCACGAACGTCGGACGATTGCTCCCACACCAAAAGTGCCAGACAGTCAAGCTCTAGCTGCTGAACACCGGCCATTCCCAGCGCATCTACAGCACCACAGACATCGGGGTTCTGCGCTTTCCCTGACCAACTGGGCTTCGACGATTACCACCAGCTGAACCTGGGCGCCCACTGAAATAAAACCCCGAAAAATCACGAACGTCCGACGATTGCTCCCACACCCAAAGTGCCCGCCAGTCAAGCTCTTGCTGCTCCTCAGCGGCGATTGGCAGCACATCTACAGCACCACAGACATCGGGGCTCCGGGCTTTCCCTGACCAACAGGGCTTCGACGTTTACCACCAGCTGAACCTGGGCGCCCACTGGACAAAAAACCCGAAAAATCACGAACGTCGGACGATTGCTCCCACAACGAAAGTGCCAGCAACTCAAGCTCTTGCTGCTCCTCACCGGCCATTGGCAGCACATCTACAGCACCACAGACATCGGGGCTCCGGGCTTTCCCTGACCATCAGGGCTTCGACATTTACCACCAGCTGCACCTGGGCGCCCACTGAAATAAAACCCCGAAAAATCACGAACGTCGGACGATTGCTCCCACAACGAAACTGCCAGCAACTCAAGCTCTTGCTGCTACTCACCGGACTTTGGCAGTGCATCTACAGCACCACAGACATCGGGGCTCCAGGCTTTCCCTGACGAACAGCGTTCGACGTTTACCACCAGCTGCACCTGGGCGCCCACTGAAAAAAATAAACGAAAAATCATGAATATCGGACGATTGCTCCCACACCGAAACTGCCAGCAACTCAAGCTCTTGCTGCTACTCACCGCCCATTGGCAGGGCATCTACAGCACCACAGACATCGGGGCTCCGAGCTTTCCCTGACCAACTGGGCTTCAACGTTTACCACCAGCTGCACCTGGGCGCACACTGAAATAAAACTCCGAAAAATCACGAACGTCAGACGATTCCTCCCACACAGAAAGTGCCAGCAACTCAAGCTCTTGCTGCTACTCACCAGACTTTGGCAGTGCATCTACAGCACCACAGACATCGGGGCTCCGGGCTTTCCCTGACCAACAGGCCTTCGACGTTTACCACCAGCTGAACCTGGGCGCCCACTGAAAAAAATAAACTAAAAATCACGAACATCGGACGATTGCTCCCACACCGAAAGTGCCAGCAACACAAGCTCTTGCTGCTCCTCACCGCCCATTCCCAGCGCATCTACAGCACCACAGACATCGCGGCTCCGGGCTTTCCCTCACCAACAGGGCTTCGACATTTACCACCAGCTGCACCTGGTTACCCACTGAAAAAAAACCCTGAAAAATCAAAAACGTCAGACGATTGCTCCCACACTGAAAGTGCCAGCAACTCAAGCTCTTGCTGCTCCTCACCGGCCATTGGCAGCGCATCTACAGCACCACAGACATCGCGGCTCTGGGCTTTCCCTGACCAACAGGCCTTCGACATTAACCACCAGCTGCACCTAGTTGGCCACTGAAAAAAAACCCTGAAAAATCAAAAACGTCGGACAATTGATCCCACACCGAAAGTGCCAGCCAGTCAAGCTCTTGCAGTTCCTCACCGGCCACTGGCAGCTCATCTACAGCACCACAGACATCGGAGCTCCGGGCTTTCCCTGACCAACAGGCCTTCGACGTTTACCACCAGCTGCACCTGGGCTCCCACTGAAAAGAACCCCGAAAAATCACGAACGTCGGACGATTGCTCCCACAACGAAAGTGCCAGCAACTCAAGCTCTTGCTGCTACTCACCGGACTTTGGCAGTGCATCTACAGCACCACAGACATCGCGGCTCCGGGCTTTCCCTGACGAACAGGGCTTCGACGTTTACCACCAGCTGCACCTGGGCGCCCACTGAAAAAAATAAACGAAAAATCATGAATATCGGACGATTGCTCCCACACCGAAACTGCCAGCAACTCAAGCTCTTGCTGCTACTCACCGGACTTTGGCAGTGCATCTACAGCACAACAGACATCGGGGCTCCGGGCTTTCCCTGACCAACAGGGCTTCGACATTTACCACCAGCTGCACCTGGGCTCCCACTGAAAAGAACCCCGAAAAATCACGAACGTCGGACGATTGCTCCTACACTAAAAGTGCCAGACAGTCAAGCTCTTGCTGCTCCTCACCGGCCATTCCCAGCGCATCTACAGCACCACAGACATCGGGGCTCCGGGCATTCCCTGACGAACAGGGCTTCGACGTTTACCACCAGCTGAACCTGGGCGCCCACTGGAAAAAAAACCCGAAAAATCACAAACGTCGGACGATTGTTCCCACATTGAAAGTGCCAGCCAGTCAAGCTCTTGCTGCTCCTCACCGGCCATTCCCAGCGCATCTACAGCACCACAGACATCGGGGCTCCGGGCTTTCCCTGACCAACAGGGCTTCGACATTTACCACCAGCTGCACTTGGGCGCCCACTGAAATAAAACCCCGAAAAATCACGAATGTCGGACGATTGCTCCCACAACAAAAGTGCCAGCAACTCAAGCTCTTGCTGCTACTCACCGGACTTTGGCAGTGCATCTACAGCACCACAGACATCAGGGTTCTGCGCTTTCCCTGACCAACAGGCTTTGACGCTTACCACCAGGTGCACATGGGCGCCCACTGAAATAAATAAACGAAAAATCACGAACGTCGGACGATTGCTCCCACAACGAAAGTGCCAGCAACTCAAGCTCTTGCTGCTACTCACCGGACTTTGGCAATGCATCTACAGCACCACAGACATCGGGGTTCTGCGCTTTCCCTGACCAACAGGGCTTCGACGTTTACCACTCGCTGCACCTGGGCTCCCACTGAAAAGAACCCCGAAAAATCACGAACGTCGGACGATTGCTCCCACACCGAAAGTGCCAGCAACACAAGCTCTTGCTGCTCCTCACCGGACTTTGGCAGTGCATCTACAGCACCACAGACATCGGGGCTCCGGGCTTTCCCTGACCAACAGGGCTTCGACGTTTACCACCAGCTGAACCTTGGCGCCCACTGAAATAAAACCCCCAAAAATCACGAACGTCGGACGATTGCTCCCACAACGAAAGTGCCAGCCAGTCAAGCTCTTGGTGCTCCTCACCGGCCATTCCCAGCGCATCTACAGCACCACAGACATCGGGGTTCTGCGCTTTCCCTGACCAACAGGGCTTCGACGTTTACCACCAGCTGCACCTGGCGCCCACTGAAAAAAATAAAAGAAAAATCACGAACATCGGACGATTGCTCCCACATTGAAAGTGCCAGCCAGTCAAGCTCTTGCTGCTCCTCACCGCCCATTCCAGCGCATCTACAGCACCACAGACATCGGGGCTCCGGGCTTTCCCTGACCAACAGGGCTTCGACATTTACCACCAGCTGCACCTGGGCGCCCACTGAAATAAAACCCCGAAAAATCACGAACGTCGGACGATTGCTCCCACAACGAAAGTGCCAGCAACTCAAGCTCTTGCTGCTACTCACCGGACTTTGGCAGTGCATCTACAGCACCACAGACATCGGGGCTCTGGCTTTCCCTGACCAACAGGGCTTCGACGTTTACCACCAGCTGCACCTGGGCGCCCACTGAAATAAAACCCCGAAAAATCACGAACGTCGGACGATTGCTCCCACACCCAAAGTGCCAGCCAGTCAAGCTCTTGCTGCTCCTCACCGGCCATTCCCAGCGCATCTACAGCACCACAGACATCGGGGCTCACCGGGCTTTCCCTGACCAACAGGGCTTCGACATTTACCACCAGCTGCACCTGGGCGCCTACTGAAATAAAACCCCGAAAAATCACGAACGTCGGACGATTGCTCCCACAACGAAAGTGCCAGCAACTCAAGCTCTTGCTGCTACTCACCGGACTTTGGCAGTGCATCTACAGCACCACAGACATCGGGGTTCTACGCTTTCCCTGACCAAGAGGGCTTCGACATTTACCATCAGCTGCACCTGGGCGCCCACTGAAAAAAATAAACGAAAAATTATGAACATCGGACGATTGCTCCCACACCGAAAGTGCCAGCCAGTCAAGCTCTTGCTGCTCCTCACCGGACATTCCCAGCGCATCTACAGCACCACAGACATCGGGGCTCCGGGCGTTCCCTGACCAACAGGGCTTCGACGTTTACCACCAGCTGCACCTGGGTGCCCACTGAAAAAAAGCCCGAAAAATCACAAACGTCGGACTATTGCTCCCACACTGAAAGTGCCAGCCATTCAAGCTCTTGCTGCTCCTCACCAGACTTCGGCAGCGCATCTACAGCACCACAGACATCGCGGCTCTGGGCTTTCCCTGACCAACAGGCCTTCGACATTTACCACCAGCTGCACCTAGTTGGCCACTGAAAAAAAACCCTGAAAAATCTCGAACGTCAGACAATTGATCCCACACCGAAAGTGCCAGCCAGTCAAGCTCTTGCAGTTCCTCACCGGCCACTGGCAGCTCATCTACAGCACTACAGACATCGGAGCTCCGGGCTTTCCCTGACCAACAGGGCTTCGACGTTTACCACCAGCTGAACCTGGGCTCCCACTGAAATAAAACCCCGAAAAATCACGAACGTCGGACGATTGCTCCCACACCGAAAGTCCCAGCCAGTCAAGCTCTTGCTGCTCCTCAACGGCCATTGGCAGCGCATCTACAGCACCACAGACATCGGGGCTCCGGGCTTTCCCTGACCAACAGGGCTTCGACATTTACCACCAGCTGCACCTGGGTGCCCACTGAAATAAAACCCCGAAAAATCACGAACGTCGGATGATTGCTCCCACACCGAAAGTGCCAGCCTGTCAAGCTCTTGCTGCTCCTCACCGGCCATTCCCAGCGCATCTACAGCACCACAGACATCGGGGCTCCGGGCTTTCCCTGACCAACAGGGCTTCGACATTTACCACCAGCTGAACCTGGGCGCCCACTGAAATAAAACCCCCAAAAATCACGAACGTCGGACGATTGCTCCCACACCCAAAGTGCCAGCCAGTCAAGCTCTTGCTGCTCCTCACCGGCCATTGGCAGCGCATCTACAGCACCACAGACATCGGGGCTCCGGGCTTTCCGTGACCAACAGGGCTTCGACGTTTACCACCAGCTGAACCTGGGCGCACACTGAAAGTAAAACCCCGAAAAATCACGAACATCGGACGATTGATCCCACACCGAAAGTGCCAGCAACACAAGCTCTTGCTGCTCCTCACCGGCCATTGGCAGCGCATCTACAGCACCACAGACATCGGGGCTGTGGGCTTTCCCTGACCAACAGGGCTTCGACGTTTACCACCAGCTGAACCTGGGCGCCCACTGAAAAAAAACCCCGAAAAATCACGAACGTCGGACGATTGATCCCACACCGAAAGTCCCAGCCAGTCAAGCTCTTGCTGCTCCTCACCGGCCATTCCCAGCGCATCTACAGCACCACAGACATCGGGGCTCCGGGCTTTCCCTGACGAACCGGGCTTCGACATTTACCACCAGCTGCACCTGGGTGCCCCCTGAAAAAAAAACCCCAACAATCACAAATGTCGGACGATTCCTGCCACACTTTAAATGCCAGCCTCTCAACCTCTTGCTGCTCCTCACCGGCCGTTCCCAGCGCATCTACAACACCACAGACATCGGGGCTCCGGGCGTTCCCTGACCAACAGGGCTTCGACGTTTACCACCAGCTGCACCTGGGCGCCCACTGAAAAAAATAAACGAAAAATCACGAACATCGCACGATTGCTCCCACACCAAAAGTGCCAGCCAGTCAAGCTCTTGCTGCTCCTCACCGGCCATTCCCAGCGCATCTACAGCACCACAGACATCGGGGCTCCGGGCTTTCCCTGACCAAGAGGGCTTCGACATTTACCACCAGCTGAACCTGGGCGCCCACTGAAAAAAAACCCTGAAAAATCAAAAACGTCGGACGATTGCTCCCACACTGAAAGTGCCAGCCAGTCAAGCTCTTGGTGCTCCTCACCGGCCATTCCCAGCGCATCTACAGCACCACAGACATCGGGGCTCCGAGCTTTCCCTGACCAACAGGGCTTCGACCTTTACCACCAGCTGCACCTGGGCGCCCAGTGAATAAAAATCCCCTAAAATCATAAACGTCCTACGATTGA